>NW_019396035.1:773956-840936 GCF_000591075.1 Eurytemora carolleeae
AAATAATACAAAATAACTTAAAATTAAAGGTCATGTACAAAATTGATAGGAGGGGGGTGGGTCTAAAAATCGTTCTCTAGGAAATTACCTAATGATTGTACATAGGAGTGTGAATTTAATTAGTTGGAAAATAAATAAATAGAATAAAAAAAATTATTTTTAACCTTGAAGGAAAAAATAATAATTTGTAATATTTTAGAAGTTTGAAGCGAGTTGCAAATATTGTTGAAATGAAGAGAAGAATATAAGATATGGGAGATCAGAATAAAGTTGGAGCAGGTCAGGCAATGCAGATGCCTGATTACAGTATGGCATCATCACAAGTACCCGTAAGTATGGCCATGACGATGACGCAGTCTCCTATGTTGACAGGATTACCGACCCTAGCTCCAGCTCCTTCAAACCTTCCTCAGGGTTTACAGCAACAACAACAGCAACAGCAACAACAGCAACAGCAGCAACAGCAACAACAACAGCAGCAACAGCATCAACAGCAAATACAACAATTACATCAGGGTAAGATTAACATTTTTCAGTAAACCTACCCACGAATTAGGAAGTAAGCATAACTTCAAGTGACCCTCCAGGGAAAGATGTTACTGCCCGATTTTCAAGGGTACCCTTTAAACCTTTATCTGATCAATAATGTGGAGGATATTGTCGTTTTCCGGATTCGATAAGTGTTTTATGTGAAGTACTCAATTTTTTTTTATAATTAAGAAATGCGCTAGTCACTTTTACAGAGAAACCACAAATCATAATAAACAGTTAAACACATGGATATATAATTTATACTTGATCAGATAAAGCTTTTAATGGTGTCGTTGTAAATTGGGCATTGTCATCTTTGCATGGAGGGTCACTTGAAATTAGGCTTACAGTCCCTTACATCTTAAATAAACTTTTTGTTTGATTTTGATGAAATTTACGATGGGGAGGTCCATTCTTCTGCATAATACTAGGCTAGGGGGGATTCAAATTATGTCAAATTTTCATTTTCTCTTTAATTAATTATATTTTCCTTCTTAAAAGGAGTGTTTATATTTACTAAAAATAAGCCGGGGGGGGGGGGGCAGGAAATTAAGTATAACAGCTGTATTTTGCATTTTCCTAAAAGCTAGAATCAAGAGTTTTTAAACCCATGAACATTTTTTTAATATAACTAGAGCAAAGTTTTAGTTAAATGTAAAGTGTATTATACCTGTTTAACTTTTTATTTATTTTCTATTGTAGGTGGTCATGGCCCCAACCAGCAGGGTATGCCCGGTCAACCCATGGCTTTACAACAGCAGATCGGTCAACCTCAGTTTCTGATTCAACAACCTTTCGGCGGTCAACAGTACGCTACATTCCCGCAGTTTGCGTATACAAACCAACAAGGACAGTTAGTTTTACAACCCGCGCAGTTCGCGCTTCCAGGTCAACCCGGCCAGCCGCAGGGTCAGCAGGTTATTCTCACCGGAGTTCCGCAGAAGCAAGGACAGCCTCAGATGATATCAGGACCTGGAAACAACGTGAAGGGAGGTCAACCTAACTATACTTTTACAAGCACAGGTCAGCTACAGATGTCTAGTCCCGGTCCTCAACAAACCTTCATGATCACGAACCCTCTAGGACCAGGAATCCAGGGAGCAGTATCTATGCAGGGACCTGGAATGTCTTCTCAACCTATCCCGACTAGTATGACAGGAATGAAGGATGGGAAACCTATGCCTGGACCTCCTCAGATGGCTGGTCAGGCAAATTCCCAGCAGCCCCAGCAGTACGTCATTCCTTCTCCTCACGGGATGACATATATGCAACATCCTCCTATTATTCAAAACGGACAGATAATATTCCGAGCTCCGGGTCCTGGGGATCAACAGCAGGTTATGTTTTCTCCGTCCGCTCAACCTCATCCACAAGCTCAACCTCAGGTTCAGCATCAACCAGTTCTCCAGGGTAATCCGACCAACCCCCTGGGGGGAATGCAAGTAAGACCTCCCATGCCTAATTTACCTCCACCTGGAAAAACTGCAATATCTCGAGCTATTGCTCCTCTCCTGCCGAGTGTATCCCAGTCCAACGCAAGACTTGGATATAACGGAAACCAGGGAGGACAACCTAGTCCTAAATCTAAACAGAAGATGTCTCCTAGATCAGGCCAGGCAGGGACGGGACGGCCTCCTGCTCCAAAGGGAGGAAACATGAAGATGATGCCTAGGATGGGAGGAAATAACTCTCCCATGCCAGGTTCTCCTGGTTCTCCTCAGATGATGCCGGGATCTCCTCGTCCTCAAGTCTCAGCTGCTCCGTCCTTGAAGAGTATGGTTGGACCACCGAACCTCCCAATGATGGGTTCCGAACCATCCTCTCTTCCTGCAATAAACATTCCCTCAACCACTATCTCTATGTCCCAGATGTCCAAACTGGGTAACCAAGGTCCACCTACCTCTGCCCCGCCTACCTCGGGTTCCCTTGATCCGCCCACCTTGACCAAGGAGATTATGACTCCAATGCCAAATCTTGGTCAACCAAACCACGCTCAGCAAAATCTTGGACAACATATGCTTGGACAACAGATCCATGGACACCTTAGTCAACCCAATCTTGGTCAACATAATCTTGGTCAATCCAACATGGGACAATCCAACTACAGTCAATCAAACATTGGTCAAATTAACCATGGTCAACCCAACCTCAGCCAAGCTAACCTTGGTCAATCCAACCCTCCGCTTTCTCACATGAACAGCACCGGACTTAAACCGATGAAGAATTTCTCCCCTAATGACGGGGAGCAGGGCTTAGTTCCTACTCCAAAGGCTGTTGTAAAACCTCAAGTTCTGACCCACGTGATCGATGGTCAAGTGATAAAAGAATCCTCTCAACCATTCCCTGTCAGTCCAGTGAAAGGTATAAAAAAATTTTAATTAAATAATCGAGGAGAATTCTTTAATAATTTCACTTTCTATAAAAATTTTACATAAATTGAAAATGAATTAGAAACAATGTCAGGAATGGTTCCCTAAGATTTTATTTTAAGAAAAAAATTTAATTTTTAATAATTTTATTAGTATTTTTATTTTCAGCTGTTCGACGGAAACCAGAAAAGACTGAAGAGAAGCAGACTCCAGGAGGACAGGTGAAGCGAGGTCCAGGTCGACCTCCAGGTTCAACTAAATCCAACGATACCATTAAATCCAACGGTGTTGAGCCCCCTGAGAAGAAACTGAAGATGAAGGATCCCCAACCTACTGATAGTTTAGATATACCTTCAGCTCCGGCTCCGCAGCAACCCTTGATCCCGGGTGTCCGGGGGAACCCCCTCAAGTGGAAGGTGACCGATGTTTGTGATTTTATAAAGAATCTGCCCGGCTGCGGGGAATATGTTGAAGATTTTGCCCAGCAGGAGATTGACGGGCAAGCCTTGATGTTGCTGAAAGCAGATCATCTAATGGCTGCTATGTCGATAAAGTTAGGACCAGCACTAAAAATCTGTTCTCATATTGAGCAGATACGTGAGGAGCTGAACAAGAACTAGAAAATATTCATCCTGATCTTCTAGAAAAGCTAGATCATATTCTACTTGCGGGATCAAAGAGAATAAAAACATTTAAAAAATTTCTGCTTTTTTGTGAATTGTGAGCCTTAGAAAGAGTGTGAAGAAATGTGTAAAAATTATATATGATGTAAATTTTTCACATATTGTAATAATTAAATGATAAACAATCAGTTTTCTTTTTTATAAGTTCTGAAGTTTGACATAGATTTTACTTAAATGATTTTGTCTCTCTTACATATTATAATTTGTATTTCTTATTTCTTAAATCTTCCGTTTACTCCTGTTTTTGAGCTTTATTCTTTTTTTTGGTTTCATTTTGTTTTTTTAAGATTCTTTGGTTTTCAAATCTTTCTTTTTTAATAGTGTTATTAGCTGATTACCAAGCTTGACGTAGATTTTACCTAAATTGTCTCCTTTTATTTCATAATTTCTATTTCTTATTTGTTTTTCTGTTTCTTTCGTACACTCCTGTTTTTGAGCTTTATTTTTTTATTTCCATTTTGTTCTAAACTTATTATTTAAAAAATAAATAAAAAGTGTTTCCTAGCTGATAACCTACCCGATCTGTTCCTAATTTTTATTACTGATATATTGCTTGTAACCTACATTTTCCTACTTTTTTTACTGGTTCCTAGCTGATATCCTACTTATTCTTCTTCGTATTCCTGTTTCCTAGCTGATACCTCACCTGCTCCTACTTGATATTCCGGTTTCCTGGATGATAACCTACCTTTTCCAACTTTATATTCCTGTTTCCTAGCTGATAAATTACATTTTCCTACATATTCCTGTTTCTTAGCTGGTAACCTACCTTTTCCTATTATATATTTCTGTTTTCTGGCTAATATCCAACCTGTTCTTCCTTATATTCCTGTTTCCTAAATGATAAGCTAAATGTTCCTACTTTATATTCCTGTTTCCCAGCTTGTAACCTACCTGCTCCTATTTTATATTCCTGTTTTCTAGCTGATAACCTTCCTGCTCTTACTTTATATTCCTGTTTCCCAGCTTGTAACCTACTTGCTCCTACTTTATATTCCTGTTTCCCAGCTTGTAACCTACCTGCTCCTACTTTATATTCCTGTTTCCCAGCTTGTAACCTACCTGCTCCTATTTTATATTCCTGTTTCCTAGCTGTTAACTAGCTTGCTATTACTTCGTATTCCTGTTTCCTAGCTGTTAACCTACCTTTTCATACTCAATTTTTCGGTTTCCTAGCTGGTAACCTTCCTGCTCTTACTTCGTATTCCTGTTTCCTAGCTGATACCCCATCTGTTTCTTCTTTATAATCCTGTTTCCTGGCTGAGCAATATATCTTTTCTTACTTATGTTAGGGCATGTCAAAATGTTGAATTATGAAAAATCAGATCTTTGCAAAACAAAAGTAAATAAATAGTATACACTGATTGATATTTTCCTGATTTAAAATCTTCATAATCTTGGAGCCAATTTCTATTATTTAGATATTTTCTAAAATATCCATTTTTGTACAAATCACAAATTCGGATATTTGTCGCGTTTTGAGAATAACTTTTACACAGTTAAACCCTTAATATTAAATACATAAAAAAAATTTCTCAGATGTCATATTCTTCAAGTTCTGATAATGCAATGTTGCAGATATTTAGTTTTTAATTAAATGATTTTATATAATGGAGCTCTTTTAAACTATTCCCGCATATCCATGGCTATTTATTTTTTTTTCGTAAAAAAAAGTATAAAACCCCTTGAAAAATTGTCAAGGCGACATTTCATTAATTCTTTGGATGTATTTAATATTTAGGGTTTAACACTGTAACAATTTGCTTGGAGAGCATAATCGGCAAATCTAAACAACCCTTAAATTCATAATTGACAAAATAGCCTATATCACTGAAAACAAAAATTACCTTAGTAAATGATGAAAACTGCTTTAAACTATTTCAAGATTTAAATTTATTTTTGCATGAACTTTCCTGTAATAAAACTACAACAAATAAATGATGTCACGGATTTCTATGCTAAATCGTTTTGTAAGAAAATAATTGATATTACAATATCAATAACAATAATTGCGGGTTGGAACTAATGTCCCCTGAGTTGGCCCATAACTTAAGACAGGGTATTGTTATTAAAACCAGGGTTTCATGAATGTGGTCATGCAGTTTTGTAAAATTTAATAATTTTGTTTTGAAATATTGGTTTATTTAGTTTGTTCATATTCTCCAAATCTCCTAAATCAAAATCTATACAAATGTTAAGACCCCAAAAAGGAAACTCTGGAGTTTCGTTTAACGATTCTCTTAAATGTTGGGCTCTGAAATACTACGATAAACCTAAAACACGGCAATTGTGCAGAATAACACTATATTTTAATATTAAATATTTGATATTTATGTTTAATTCTATACCTCATGAACACCTCCTCACTTTTTTCTCCAATTAATTATGATTTTTTTATGTTTATAAATGTATATTATCTACAGTAAAAAATTGTGATTCACTTTATTTGAAAATGATTAAACCCTAAATTGATATGACAATGAATTAGTATTAAAAATAGAACGTACACCTTAATAGCTTCTTTGTATCTTTTTAAATTAAAGGAGAAATTTTCTCAAAATAAAAATAAAATTTTCAGATTCAAGCTTCTTTCAAAATCGTCACTGATATATTAAGAATAAGCTTTTAAAATCGTTAAAGATCAAGAAAGAACTTTAAAAAAAACTTTCTTTTCTCGTGTTAAATTAAATTTCGATTGGAATAGGAAAAATAAAATACGAGTAAGACGACATTTTAAAACATTGAAAGAAATCTCTCAATTGGAATTTCTCATCGTCTGACAGCACAGGGACGATGGTGTATTTCTGGACCTACGCCCAATCATCCTACTGCCTATCCTACTAGCACGTGGTTTTACAGCTGCTAGTTGGACTTCGGCCGCAGCGCACGGCCCCCTAGCCTGTTCTATAACATCAACGCTTGGCCAAGAAATTATCATAACCTAACCTAACCCTCAAATAATACAAAAATAAACAGCTGTCGTAGGTCGGATGTTGCAATAGGTTGGATGTGCAGTATAGCGGATGGCCAGTAGAGCAGATCAACATTACCCACAGGGACTCCCAATATTGCCATGAAAAAATAAAATGGTACGTATACGTTATTAAAATTTAAATTTAAATTTGATCTTCAAAACTTCATGGAAAATGTCGGCCGTATACATAATCCTCTTCAAACTGGTTACTGTGACCTCTCTTAACCCTGGAATGATTATGGAAATAAAGACAAAGCTTTGTTTTGATTTTTTCATCATTTTACTGAAATACTGTTAAAAACTCCTGTTCCAGAAATTTAAGGCTCACTGACTGTGAGCCGTTAGGCCAAAAGCTTTAAATAAGAAATATTTCAGAATTTTTGTATTGTGAATCTAAGGATCAATCATTGATCTCCATCTTGTGCAGATATAGTACGGATCAATTAAACTCCTTTGTATTGTGAATCTAAGGATCAATCATTGATCTCCATCTTGTGCAGATATATAGTACGGATCAATTAAACTCCTTTGTATTGTGAATCCTAGGATCAAGCGTTGATCTCCATCTTGTGCAGATATATAGTACGGTTGAATTAAACTCCTTTTGTATTGTGAATCTAAGGATCAAGCATTGATCTCCATCTTGTGCAGATATAGTACGGATCAATTAAACTCCTTTTGGATGTCCCAAGGGGTAATCTTACCCAGCAAGGATTAGTAAAATTAAGGTATTAATATAGTCTAACACAATTAGTAGTTCTAAAATGTACATATCTACGGCTACAAAAAAGCAACAGTAAAATCATTTATCCATGGTAAAATAAAATACTAAGGCGTCACAACACTGCAATGTCGCTCCTGCCTTAAAAATTGATGCAACTTTTTATAGCAGTCTTGCAGAATGCTTGTTGTTATGAGCTACCCAAGCAAGGAGTATTCAGAGAGGAATGTACAGGGTGTCCCACATCATATTAGACCGTTTACAGCTTCAAATTACAATTTTCGGGACTAATCAGAAATTTTTAAAAGAATGATCATCAAAAAATTGTATAAGGCTAATATAAAAATTTGCATGCAGAAAATACTTGGTTTTTCAAGTATTATGTGAGTATTTAAAGCTTGGAGATAATACAGTCTGATACACACCGGGAGATGGAGAGGGTTGGGGTTGGTTTTCATCGGAAACTAATTGTGCTGCAGCAATTTTTAGATCCCACTTCCGGAGTACCACATATCACGTGACATTAGACAGCTCTCCCCCCTTTCACCTCTCCGGAAGCCCCCCACCCCTACCCCTGTAGGGTGTATGAAGGGTATTATATAAAGGGGGAAGCGAACGGTTGAAGCCCCCAAGCCACTGCATTTTACTATTCACACATGACTGGTAAAAGGTGTAGTAGAGCTCCGGTAGGTTTAGTCCGTGAAACCAGGGGATAGAAGGAACATATCCTTTATACAGTGTACACATTATATCATGGAGAAAATACTTAGGATCAATTCTTCCTTCCACAGAATACTTAGGATAGGATCAATATATTTGTATATAGATAATACTTAGGATAGGATCAATATATCAATACTTAGAAATAATACTCAGGATAGGATCAATATATCAGTATAGAGATAATACTTAGGATAGAATCAATATATCGAAGATAATACTTAGGATAGGATCAATATATCAGTATATATAGCTAATACAAAGGATAGAATCAATATATCAGTATATATAGCTAATACAAAGGATAGGATCAATATATCAGTATATATAGCTAATACAAAGGATAGGATCAATATATCAATACTTAGAAATAATACTCAGGATAGGATCAATATATCAGTATAGAGATAATACTTAGGATAGGATCAATATATCAGTGAAAAGTCTTCAGCAGTTTCCGTGATTTCTATTAGATATAGTTATAGTGATAAGCTCCTGTGACAATTAATCCTGTACAATGCAGTCGTATAAAATTCACGAATAGATTTGGACATCAAAGTATTATACTTTTAAAACATTCAGTGTTTTTCTCACATTATTAAAAATATGATTTTCTATAATCTTTCTTTAAGGAAATTATAGAAGATGTTGATTTGGATAGAAGAAATAATCCACATTCAATCTTGAAAAAATGTTCAATGTTTTATATAATCTGTCAGAGTCAAGATTTTGATTAGCGTTTATAAAGATGGATTGCAAATAAACATGGGAATTACTAAAGGTTTCTAAATCCTGAGAGTTCCAAAATGGGGTCTGCTGGTTTTACACAGAATACTCTCCACTAAACGCTACTATATCTTCAGTCAGTGCACTACGGCAAATTATTGTAGAACGCACCGAAAGCTTATAGTTGAGGATGATAAATGAAGACAGCTATGAACATTATGCACATACGGGTTAATTTTGGAGCGTCGCAACGCCTTGGCCTAATTGATTTGACCTTATTAACTTTTCAGTTCAAAATAAGTAATCAGCAAATGGTTTACTGTGGAGCATATTTTGGAAAAAACGTACGATCGGGATTCATGGCAAATCTATTTTACAAACACTCCTTTATTTTGTGTCAGAGGTCAAAAACTGGTTTAAAGGGACTGTAAGCGTAAATTCAAGTGACCATCCATTTCCAGTTTACATGCATGATTTAGATATTAATGTTTATAATTGTATCAATTGTGTTTTTTTCTACATTGCGTATTTCTACTGCAGGAAAACATCTGGAATTAGCAGAATTAAACATTTTAAAGCTAGAAAAACGACATTATCTTCCACTTTGCCAGGAGGGTTACTTCAAAATACTCTTTAAGGTCATCACATAATTCCTATATTTTTAGGACACCCTGCAGTTTAGAACCATTTAATTTTAGGACACCCTGCAGTTTAGAACACTTTAATTTTAGGACACCCTGCAGTTTAGAACACTTTAATTTTAGGACACCCTGCAGTGTAGAGCCCTTTAATTTTAGGAAACCCTGCAGTGTAGAACTATTTAATTTTAGGACACCCTGCAGTTTAGAACCATTTAATTTTAGGACACCCTGCAGTTTAGAACACTTTAATTTAAGGACACCGTGCAGTTTAGAACCCTTTAATTTAGGACACCCTGCAGTTTAGAACCCTTTAATTTAAGGACACCCTGCAGTTTAGAACACTTTAATTTTTGTTGAATGATAAAACAAAAGTCTTTCTACGTCATCTTAATTTCCAGCGGAGAATAAAGAAGCAAGGTTTTACTCCTTTAATGAGCTGAGAATGATCCTGAATTAATTACGTTGGATGAGTAGGTTTGAATATATGAGGTTGGATCTAGTATCCGTGACTCCGATCTTGCCTAGAATTGTCTCACATATCGTCTGTCAGGTTGAAACAACTCTTTCGTAATCCAACCTGACATGCATGCATAGTGAATCCATCTACATGGATAATAGATTTACTTAACAGGTTCAGAATTTTAACCCTTCTATTACCCCTTCGTCCCTCCACCCCCTCCCTTATACCTGAATAAAAATTGACTCATAAATGAAGCATGCATGGTTTATTGATCCTTAGCTCTGTATTGATCGATTACTAAAGTGCTTGTATGAATAATTTACAATAAACTAATTGTTTTATTATCGTACATTTATTCTTTAGATTTTATTTCTCCCTGAGTAACCTACAGTTTTATATAGTTCTCTATATCTATAATATGAATCGTCTGTTTGTTGGTTTGCTTTTATCCAATAAACGCCAAGATGGCTGAACCATCGGCATTGAAGTATTGTGCTTGTAAAAAAAGTCGATTTTTTGAATTTTAGAATTCCACCAATGACAGCAGAAAAATCCACAAAAGAAAAAATGGCGACTTGAAAAGAAACATTTAAACGCTATTAAATTGTTTCTTGAAAAACTTAAAAAGTTGTTTGCAGCTACAGGGTGTCCCACGAAACATGACAGTATGCAGGACGACTTGAATGTCGTCTTGATTTTTGATATAATTTGCTGCGTTTAAGTGAGATTTCAAGGTTTTCTCAGAATATATCTTCTCTCTTCTCAAATTCAAATCTTTACACTCTGGTGGTTTATTTTAATTTATCCTGTGTTTGTTTGTTCTGTCATTATACCCGGGGTTAAAAGGAAACCCCGTTCTACATATTACAAAGATAAATTTGAAACCACGAGTGGAACCAAAACTTTAAACCTGGAAATAAGAACCATAAACTATAAGATTTTGGAACTAGGAACAAATACATAGGAATAGGTATATAGGAACCAGTAACTAAGAATCAATAAATAGGAACCAGTAAATCATAACCTGTACCCAGGAACCTGTAATTGTAAAAAGGAATCATAAGCTTGGAACCTTTAAATAGGAATCATAAGCGTGGAATCTGTAAATAAGAATCATAAGCTTCGAACCTGTAAACAGGAATCAATGAATAGGAAAAAGTCAATAGGAATTTTTCACCAGGAACTGAGAACCATAGACTATCAACTTGGAACCAGGAACCAAAAATTAGGAATAAGTTAAAATGATTCACAAACTAGGAACCTCTAATCAGGAGCCATAGACTAGGAACTAATAATAGGAACAAGTAAATAGGATCTTGTAAGAATTGGAAAAAGTATAACCAGTATATAGAAACCTATAAATAGGAAGGAATAAGAAACAATGAACTATTAACTACGAAACAGTAAAAAAGAACATGTGACTTCGAACTAGTAGCTAAAAAACTAAGAATCATGATCTTATTTGTTTGTTTATCTTCTTGTGATTTTTTACATTTTAAATTTTTTATCGATTTTGATGGTTATTATATCGTTAGAACTGACGAGGGTCAACCCAGACCGAAATATATTTTCAATAAATGTGGAACGAACATCTACTTTTTTACTCTACAGTGGTTTGGTCCATCACCATCACCAAATTTTAAATTAAGAATCATTAACTAGTAAATATCGGAACCTGAAATAAGGGACAAGTAAAAAGGAACCTCTAACAACGAAGAAGCAATCTCAGGAACCAAAACCTTAATATAAAGTCAGGAACCTTTTATCAGGAACCATGATGTAAAAATACTATCCACAAAGCGAACTAAAAAATAATTCACATTTTACAGAAAAATTTTAAAATGTTTCAGAATCAAATTTTCCCTTGGGAGTAAGTGTCCTGCAGTCCTAGAATACAGACAATAAAAATAATTTAATAACCCTATAATGCGTCCAGTACGCACTGATTCGTACTCGGAAATAGACGCAAACTACAATCTGTGAGAATCTACGCAAATTAGTTTGATGAGAATGTTGGTGTTAGTGTGGGAAGTTTGAAGATGGACTAATCAGTAATACAAGAGTATCAGCTCTATATAGATCTACAGGAGTAGCAGCTCTATATAGATCTACAGAAGCAGCAGCTCTTTATAAATCTAACGAAGCTATAAGGACTTGGCTCTATATATGTATGTAGATCTACAGGAGTTTCAGCTCCATAAAGATCTACAATAGCTTGACTTGACTCGGTATGAATCTACAGTAGCTGGATTATGCTTCACATGGATCTACGTGACGTGACGTGAACATGCTTATCCTCATACTTTTAGGAACAACATCTTTTCAGCAATACATTAACTGAATAGACATTAGATACATTGTCCTATATGTATTTTGATGTTAATAACGTAAAAGGCCATCTTCATGACGATAATTTTATCTTTCTAATTTAATTTACCTCTCTTTATACTAATTCGTAAAATGTATATTTCTTTGAAAAGAGAAGGCCCTGGTGTTTGTACTTAATGTACTGGTGGGCCCTGGTGTTAGTACTTAATGTACTGGTGGGCCCTGGTGTTTGTACTTAATGTACTGGTGGGCCCTGGTGTTTGTACTTAATGTACTGGTGGGCCCTGGTGTTTGTACTTAATTCTAATTTTGATAATTGACCTTAAATGCATCTTACAAAAGGCATAATTGTTTAATCAAAGTATCCAACTTTTCCCCCGTTTTAAGAAACAAGTTCAGTTTGAACATTTGTTTGTCAAGTTTACACCAGGAAAATGCAGTTTAATTCTAAAAAGAATAAAGACAACATTCCGTCTGAGAAGCAGTAAGTTTGTTTACATTCCCCCCAGGAACTCCATGCAGTACAGTTTTTATGTAAACAAAGGTATTCTACAGGGTTACCCAATACCCACGAAGGATGAAACTTCAGAGACGTCGCTGTACGGAATGTTTTCTGTCTGTTTCCTTATATTTATGATGCACTTCTACTTCAAAACTAAAATAAGCCATAAAAAGAAATAATTTATTAAATACAAAAGACTAGATTTAACTTTTTGATGGTTTCAGGCCGTCTTTACGTAATCATCCTTTGTGGGTGTGTTCTTTGGTCATGAGTATTGTTTGGAAGAGATGATGATGTTGTTTCCAGTATTAGTATTGAGCGTGGTTGGAACCAAGGGAAACTCTCCACCAAGGTTTCAAATACAAGGAGGACAAGGTTCCCAGCTTGTGCTTCAGCTCAAGGAGGGAGATGGAGCTAAACCTGGGACAAGGATCACAAGGTATCAGTTTTATTTTATTGTTTTGAATTGAAGATAAACTTATTTCTTGCTAAACTGGAATATTTCCAAGGATATAAAGTGTACACAATTAATCGTATCAGGATCCGAGGTTTTGACCCGGACGGAGATTCTCTAACTTTCGGAGTAGTCGGAGATCAAAACCTGGTTCAAGTTGAACAGATAGACTCGGAGCAAGCAGATGTTGTTCTACTCAGGTTCAAACTAGAAACTAATTATTTTCATAAAATGTTAGAAAATACATTTTCTTTGTTTTGCAGCTTTTTCTTCTAATTACAGAGAACTGGATCATGAGGAGAAACGAGATCATGAAATTATTCTCACCCTGACAGATGGACATCTCGGAGAAGGAAGATACATCACCCAGTCTCTTCTCATCTTGGTAGAGGATGCTAACGACAATCCTCCAGTGTTCTCTCCTCCTCAGATCTCGGTTGAGGTTGCAGAGCATGTCTCCAACCTGGTCCTTGCCACCCTCTCCGCTTCAGATCTTGACAGCGGAGCTTTTGGTCAGGTTAGAGAACCAAGCAAACTCTTTATCCACATATCTCTCTATCTCTCCGAAACATCAGAGTGGTTTGAAAATTATATGATATTTTAACGGACAAAGCAGATTTTTATTTCCGGTGGTTGGTTCGGTTTCTAAATTAGTCCAAATATGAATAATCTGATTCTGATTGTTTACGCCCTTTTTTCAAGCAGTTTCATAATGTTTAAACCATTGTTTATTTCTTTTAATATATTCATTCCAGAGTTTATTAAACACTTTTATTTCTAACATGTTTTTTGAGGCTCTTTATCAATATTTACCTATTTATCAACTACTCTAAAGTCTACCTACACTCTACACTCTACAGTGATAACCATAATAAAGCGAATTTAAAGTCGTCTTCTTTCAATCGAATCCAGCTAGAAACTTAACTAGATATTTTTTATTTGTAAAAACAATTATTTGTTACAAGTCAGAGTTATCTATATATACCTGTAATCTCTGTTTGTTTGTTTTTCCGATCATAACTCAGGAACCCATGGACCGATTTGAATTTTGATTGGGGAACTCGGGAGATTCAGGGGTATGTTTTTAGCTTGGTTTCGAGATTCCAAGTTCTAATTAATTGGGTTGACTTTAATAGCGAAAATTTAGTTTCCCGGTGAAATCGTTCAAGTGCGGGTAAACTGCATAAGTAACTTTTAGTAACCTGGGCAGTGGGCAGCGCTGGGTTCCCAGCAAGTACATTATAAAATGCTAAACGACGTTTCTAATTTTATTACTAATTCTGGTTTATTATAATTATTATATTTATATCTAGGTGGTTTATCGGTTACTACCAAACCAGGAACCAGAGATATCGGAGAAGTTCTCCGTTACAACCAAGAACGGAGCTGCAGTCTTAAACCTGATATCTGAGCTGAACTATGAGTCTAGGAACCTGTATGAGGTTCTGGTTGAAGCAAGGGATAGATCTAGTCCTGGAGATGTAAACACTGCAACAGCAACAGTTGTAGTTAAGGTAGAACTTAAAACAATTGCTTAATACAGGGTTATTCAGGAAACAATGGAATTCTTCTTTGGATTTAAGGTTTCATATTACAGGTTCTGGATATCCCGGATCAAGGTCCAGAATGGATTTCTCTTAAGGCGGTTACAAGGATTCCTGAGGATATCTCCATCTTTTCTCCGGTATGTCCATCCAGTCGGGTCTTAATTCATATATATCTCTAGTAGGTCTGGTCTTAATTCATATATCTCTAGTAGGTATGGTCTTAATTCATATATCTCTAGTAGGTCTGGTCTTAATTTATATATCTCTAGTAGTTCCGTTCTTAATTCATCTCTTGTAAGTTAAATATATCTCAAAAAGGTTTAATATATCAACAGGTTTAATATAGCACCAGTAGGTTTAACATATCACCGGTATGTTTAATATAGCACCAGTAGGTTTAACAAATCTCAACTAGGTTAAAGTTATCTTCGAGTAAGTTTAATGTATCTCCAGTAGGTTTAATCGATCTGTATAAATTACGCTTAGTGTATCTTCAGTAGGATTAATATACCTACTAGGTTTAATATCTACAGTATATTTAATGTATATCTTCAGTAGGTGTAATAAATCTTCAATAGGGTTAATATATCTCTAGTATGTGCTATATATGTTCCAGTCTGGTCTCATTTAATCAAGAAGGTTGGATATCTCCAGTAGGTTAAACATTTTTCAAAAAGGTTTGCTATATCTTCTGCAGTTTTGATATTTCCAACGATACTCATGAACAGTTAACTTGACAATACTCATGAACAATTAACTTGACAATACTCATGAACAGTTAACTTGACAATACTTATGAACAGATAACTTGACAATACTCATGAACGGTTAAATTGACAATTCTCATGAACAGTTAACTTGACAATACTCATGAACAATTAACTTCACAATACTCATGAACAGATAACTTGACAATACTCATGAACAGTTAACTTGACAATACTCATGAACAGTTAACTTAACAATACTCATGAACAGTTAACTTGACTATACTCATGATTTTTAAAGTCGACTGAGTGCTCAAACTCAGTAATTATACATCATTAAAAACGTTTTATATGTTTTAAATTAATCCTAAACAAATTCTCTACAATACTACATTCTCAGTTCAACTACCATACATTGCCGGTCACTTCCTTTAACGAGGAATTATGCACAGTTAATTTTTATTAAAAAAAGAAAATTTGAATTGAATAAGAAACTGTTAACTCTGCACTATAATAACTCTTAAACTGTTAACTTAAATTTATTAACCCGACCCGACTTTGGACAATAAACACCAGGTATACCATTAAATTCAATATAATATCCGTGTTTATTAAACTTCAAACTAGTTTTTTCATCCCAGAACCAGGATCAATGTCGTCTAGTGTTTCTAAAGGTGTTGACAGTGAAATTAATTTCTTTATCAACCAACCCGTCAAGGTCGGATTCTCCAGGGTATACCGTGGAACCTGAGATTCATCTCCTCCCCCTGGTTCCAGAAACACTGCTCCGGGTCTGTTTGTACTACTGAGAAAGAATTTAAACCATGAGAACTAGTCAATCATGTAAATCTTCAAGGGCATGAGATAAAATTAACGAAACAAGAAAAGAAACAAATTATTTCTTGAAAAGATAAATAATGATTAAAAAAAATAAAATCGAATATCGAGAACATATTACAACATTTTTATCCAACAAAGGTTTTGAGAAATAGTTAAAAGAGTTTTAAATAGATATATACAAACAATAAAAAGAGCGTTCTTAGACCGGATTTAATGAATTTGAGCTACGTCGCTGAACTATCTACTGTCGGTATAAATTTGAACCACCAATTAAAAGTTAAAGATTATGGGAGTATTTGAATCGGTGATTCAAAATTGAGCCGGTAGTAAGCAGTTCAAAATCATTGAATTCGGTCTTAGATTTGATACTTTCAGGTGCTGACTGTGAGGGCTATGGATGGAGATAGAGGGATTAGGAACAAGATTAAATATGGAATATTAAATGGAAACTCTCAACTCTTCGGGATCAATCCTCAGACGGGACTCATCTATACTAAGGTCAGAATAAATTCTGGAATTCAGGGTGCCGCACGCCCGTCTTTTAATATTCGTTAATTAACTAAATAGTCAGTTTCATGATTGCCCAGGACCATGTTAGATGGGTAGAAGGATAGAAGGATAGAAGGATAGAAGGATAGAAGGATAGAAGGATAGATGGATAGAAGGATAGAAGGATAGAAGGATAGAAGGATAGAAGGATAGAAGGATAGAAGGATAAAAGGATACAAGTATATATAAGGATACAATAATAGAAGGATACAAGGATACAAGGATACAAGGATACAAGGATAAAGGATACAAGGATACAAGGATACAAGGATACAAGGATACAAGGATACAAGGATACAAGGATACAAGGATACAAGGATACAAGGAAACAAGGATACAAGTATATATAAGGATACAATAATAGAAGGATACAAGGATACAAGGATACAAGGATACAAATATACAAGGATACAAGGATACAAGGATATAAGGATACAAGGATACAAGGATACAAGGATACCAGTATGTAAGGATACAAGTATATAAGGATACAAGAATAGAAGGATACTGTAGAATAATAGAATGGTTGGAAAAATGTTGCATGGATGGTTTAACACTGTAAACTGTGTGAGATGATAAGGTGTAAAGGCGTGGGAATTTTGTTAAATATCAATTTAATAAAACTTGCAAAATATGGATTTAAATTGATAATTAAATTTATATCACATTATTTACAGACAGCTAAGTATAATATGTGTATTTTAATCCTAAGAAACTATTATATCTACTTATTCTGTTAGAAGATCTTTATACATCGTATTTATTTTTTAGGATTAATTTTCAAGTAAATATGCAAATATAACAATGTCATAACCATTCGATAAAATCAGTTTTTCTTAAGATTTCTCCAATATTTTTGGGCAAAAAATCCATATCCATGCGCATATAAATTCCTCAGTTAAAATATTTATATACAGGGTGTCCCACTTAACTTTACAACGAAGAGACGACTTTATGAAATTCTTCATTTATATTTAAAATCTTTTTTTGGCATTTAAACGTCAACCTAGTATTACAAAAAAGATTTTTGAAACAATGCTATTTAACTTTTTTCTGTGCTTTAATACCGGAGATATATCGAGTTTTGTTTTGATTTAAATTCATTAAAATAAAACCAAAATGTCCAGTTACTTTTTCATTTTTGAAGATTCATACAGTCGTCTTTCTATTCCATAGTTTTATGGGTTCCACTATTAGTATCTATCAAAGACGATATTTAAGTCTTTTCTCAACTATCATGGTTAGAGGAACACTTTGTGTATGTATTTTTAGATAATTCAACAATCCCTTTAATTATCTAAATGGTTTACTAATTAATTAGTTGAATGATTAAACTGCAGGATCTGTTGGACCGTGAGAATGCGGAGACTAGGAACGGAGCATTTATTCTTGAGGTTTCAGCAACAGAGATATCAGAGCAGGGATCCTTGGGACAAACTGTAACCACGGAAATAACAATTATCTTAGAGGTCAGATTTTAAATATTATCTTGGCTTACCAGAGCTGAGGTCAGAACTGTTGTTTTGCTAATCCCTGGATTAGGATCAGGCAGCTATTCATAAAGGATTAAACTAATTCCTATTGAACATCCAGTGGTTAGAAGTCAGTAGGGATAACTAAATTTTAAACCCTACCTCAGATGTTTCTACTCAGTACGCATTAATATGAAACTATTACATATTTAGGATGTAAACGATGAAATTCCCCAGTTCAGAGCTAGTTCAATAATTGCAGAAATCGCTGAAAATTCTCCGTCCAAAACTCCTCTCACAATTCTCGGAGAAAATAATGTAACAGAGGTATTTGATCTTGATCAAGGAACTAATGGAACCTTCATACTATACCTTGAGAACGGAGAAGATGTATTTGAAGTGACTCCGACCTCTGGATTAAACGAAGCAAGTTTTATTCTCCGGGTTCGGAATCCATCTTTGCTGGATTATGAAACACAGAAGATATTTAATCTGAGTTTAGTAGCAGAAGAGGTTGCTTCTACTCGGAGAAGGAGTAGGATACCTGTAACCGTCCTCGTGAGAGATCAGAACGATCATTTTCCCAAGTTTTCCTCCGACAATATAGAGATCTATATCCCTGAAAGTCTAACTCCGGGAGAAGTATTGACAACTGTTACTGCTACTGATGCTGACTCCGGGGTATTCGGCTCCGACGGTATCAGATACACGGAGATATCTGGTCCGATCAGGAAACCATAGTCTCGGTTTTCATTTAGTTTATATTTAAATCACAAGCAAAATAACTGATCATTTAATATTCTCTAAATTTTTGGAATCTGATGGTGTAGACCTTTGATATCTTAAACTTCTCCTATTTAGTCTTCTATAAAATTAGCTTGTTTATAAACTTGAGACCTTGAGATACAGAATATGAATATAAAGTAAGATCAATAAAAGATGGTGTCTAAGGTTGCAAAGATATAAGAAGAAAGAGATTTAAGTTTCTTTTTCTAACTTAATAAGATAAAGTTTTATGTTTTAATCGAGATTGGTTTAACAGTGAGTTCCTTGGGATTGATCCTGTTTCCGGGAAAGTTGTTTTGAAAGACACAGAATTCAGGAAACAACATTTTTATATTTATTATTATAAAGATTTATTCACACACAAAGATATATAAATGGTGTAGTTAAAATTTGTTTAAATAAATTTTTGAATATATAGTTTTACAAAAAAAAGAAAAATGTGCAAAATTATGCACAAATAGACAACATTGATTTTTACTCATTACATAACATATTTATCATTTCAGTTATTACGTAATCATCGAATCCTTTAACCTATAAATTATTCGTTCTTGTATTTAAAAGTTCTAGTAAAACCGGAACTTTCCATGCATGGTCCAATGGTACATCAAAATATTTCATTTGTTTCTTAACTAACATTTTACTAAGATCAGAAAGATTTACAGAACAATCATTTGCAATGGAAAATAAATTTCTGCCAAGAACTATGTTAAAATCATTTTTGCATAAATTAGAAAGAAATATAATGCAAAGCTTAGAACTTGCTTCAAGCATCCAAGCCCCTTCACATATCATGTTTAAATTGTCAGGTTTATAAAATGGTTTTGATATTTATTAATCTATACTTGTCCAGATCCAACCAAGATCTAATATTATTATAAATTACTGGTTTCTAATAATTTCTCTCAACACATAAAACATCATTTCGATTTAGGACAAGAGCTTGATATTATTATTAAAACGATAACATAATGTTGTGACTTTTCATAACGCGAAATATTTTTCTATGAAAGGATTATGAAATGACATATTTATGAAATGACTTGTCTATGAAATGACTTGTCTATAAAATGATTTGTCTATGAAATGACTTGTCTATGAAATGACTTGTCTATGAAATGACTTGTCTATGAAATGACTTGTCTATGAAATGACTTGTCTATGAAATGACTTGTCTATGAAATGACTTGTTTATGAAATGACTTGTCTATGAAATGACTTGTCTCTGAAATGACTTGTCTATGAAATAACTTGTCTGTGAAATGACTTGTCTATGAAATGACTTTTCTATGAAATAACTTGTCTATGAAATGACTTGTCTATAAAATGACTTGTCTAGGAAATGACTTGTCTATAAAATGACTTGTTTATGAAATGACTTGTCTATGAAATGACTTGTCTATGAAATGACTTGTTTATGAAATGACTTGTCTATGAAATGACTTGTCTATAAAATGACTTGTCTATAAAATGATATAAAATAAATATTAAACAATATCTATAAAAAAATGGTGTCACAGGTTTGATCGGGAGAAGGTTTCAACTCATTATCTGAGTATAGCAGCGAGGGATAATCTTGGACAAGGTTTGATATATCTTCTACTTCTTTGCAGAATATGCAAATATGAACAAATTTAAAATTCTTGATATTATAGGGAATCGTAATACTGCCCAGCTAGTGATACATGTAGAAGATATTAATGATAGTTCTCCAACATTTTCTCAGATTCAGTATGAAGCATATATCAGTGAGAATAGTCTCAGGTAAAAACCTACATAAAGATGGCCAACAGTGATATTTGACTGTACTATTTACATCTCTGGAGTCATTTACAGGGTTACCCCCAAAGGATGAGACTCTGATGACGTCCTTTAACTGGTTCAATAAAACGGAAGGCTGAACTAGCCTTTTTGCCTTCAATATAGTTTAGATATGACAAATTATCTTGATATGGAATAGAAAGAAATAATAAGCTTACAACTGCACGGAATCAGAAATGTCAAAATAATGACGGATTTTTCTCTGATGTCTCATCCTTGGTGATATTTATGCATGCAACATTAAACCAAATGTTTCTAGATTACCTTAATCTATCTTGAAGTGAAAAAAGCGCCGAGAGTAATCTTTCAAATCAAAGTTTCTTACTTAATGTTAACGCTTTCTGCACTCTACAGTCTGCAGTCCTTCAGGTTCATTAATATAGTAGCTTAAACGTACTCTATAGTTCATACGGATTCAAAGCTATATCAGATTGCTCAAAATTTCTGTACATTTTTTATCTAATCCAGAGCACCCTCTGGGTAGATGAAAATAATAAACTTAATTTAATATTCTCATTTTAGCTTTGCCGAGCCATTAGTAGTTCGAGCTGAAGATGAGGATGAGAAGAATACTTCTAACTCGGAGATCAGATACCAGATAATTCCATCCTTGAACTCGGACAACTTTACCATTGACTCCGTCACCGGAGAGATTCTTCCAAGCGGATTTCTTGATTTTGAATCCGTTCCAATCTCTGAGGATCCGTCAGATAGAACTATTCTGGTTCGTCTTAGGTAATTTTTTCAAGTTTTTCGTTTCTAAAATACTGATTTATCAAGTTGTAACTTTTAGAGCGTTTGATCTGGGTACTCCTTCTCTCTCCGGAGTTTCCAGTGTTCTCATCCATGTAATCGATATGAACGACAATCCTCCAGAGTTTTTAGAATCATCCTACGAAGTTTCTATTCCTGAGGATATCGAGGCCGGATCTCCTATCCTAAGTGTTAAAGCTAGAGATGCCGACGGTAGCTCGCCAAATAATGAAATAGTCTACAGGTACCTCAATTATTTTAAATTCAAGTGAACCTTAAGTGAGCTATTCCCGATTCCCAGCTGTAACCTTTAAACCATAATCCAATGGATAATGTTCAAGATAATGTGCAAGATACTGTGTAAGATAATGTGTAAGATAATGTACAAGATAATGTGCAAGATAATGTGCAAGGTAATGTGCAAGATAATATGCAAGATAATGTGCAAGATTATGTGCAAAATTATGTGCAAGATAATGATCAAGATAATGTGCAAGATAATGTGCATGATAATTTGCAAGATAATGTTCAAGATTATGTGTAAGATAATGTGCAAGATAATGAGCAAGATAATGTGCAAGATAATGTGCAGGATAATGAACAAGATAATGTGCAAGATAATGTACAAGATTATGTGCAAGATAATGTGCAAGATAATGTGCAAGATAATGTGCAAGATAATATGCAAGATAATGTGCAAGATAATGTACAAGATTATGTGCAAGATAATGTACAAGATAATGTACAAGAAACCCAGAAGTCACAATAGGAATTATGGATATCTCATTCATTCTTGATCAGATAAAGATTTGGTCCCATTGTGAATAGTACATTACTCTCTAGAAATGAAGAATTATTTGAAATAATGTTTATAGTCCCTTTAAGTTTAAATGAAATCTGAGCACCGGTATAAGGATTTTTTAATTTCTACCCGATATTAGAACTCTGAAAATGTGTTCTGAACATTTTCTTACATATATATATCTTTCATAACCGTTGCGGAATTGAGTTTTTGCTACAAACTCCATTTGTTGAATCGCCATTTCTTTGCAACCTTATGGTGTAAACCTTTGATATTTCACACAGAATTCATAGTTTGAAATACCTAAGGTCTACGACATTGGGATTCAAAGACATAGGGATTACAAAATTAGAGCTTGTGGCAAAGATTCAATTCCTTTTCAAATCTTTAGAAACATTCAAAATAAAAAATAAAAATATTTTTCTTATTATTCTAATACTTGGAAAGGTTGGATTCTGAGTCCAGAGATAAGTTTTACATTGATGGAGAGATCGGGATGATATCTGTTCTGAGCGGGAACCTTGATCCTGATCTATCCGTCCCACCTCGGACCAGATACTCTCTCCAGGTCCTAGCTTTAGATGGAGGACTTGGACATCATCAGCTCTCAGCCAGGTTATCATTATATAAGAACTTGTTATTATTCTTTATCTTATTGATGCGAGGCTCTTCATCCCGGATGTATCGGACTGAACAGAGAACTCCTCCAATTTAAATTCAAACGTGTTTTGGTCAATAGTTGAACAATCTTTAAACTTACAGTGTTGTTCATTCTACTTTGTCATTTATACGCACCTGCCGATAAAAAGTATAAAAAGAAAAACTATGCTTAATTGCTCAAATCGGGGTTAAAGGTGTCCAATTGCAAGCGCTGAACATTTGGATCAGTGTGTCTTTTAATAAACACGTCATTTTTTCTCATTTGCATTCGAAGTATGGTGTGATTTACAATTCCATAGATTTTATTTATCAATATTAAATAATTTTTACCTGTTATCAGGGTTCTAGTGAATGTAACAATAACTGATGTGAACAATAAACCTCCGATAGTTTTCCAGGTAGGTTTAATATACTCGTAGATGTAGTTCTCCAGGTAGGTTAAATAAACATACTCGTAGATGTAGTTCTTCAGGTAGGTTTAACATAGATGTAGTTCTCCAGGTATGTTTAACATAGATGTATTTCTTCAGGTAGGTTTAACATAGGTGTAGTTCTCCAGGTAGGTTTAACATAGGTGTAGTTCTCCAGGTAGGTTTAACATAGATGTATTTCTCCAGGTAGGTTTAACACAGATGTATTTCTCCAGGTAGGTTTAACATAGATGTATTTCTCCAGGTAGGTTTAACACAGATGTATTTCTCCAGGTAGGTTTAACATAGATGTATTTCTCCAGGTAGGTTTAACATAGATGTAGTTCTCCAGGTAGGTTTAACATAGATGTATTTCTCCAGGTAGGTTTAACACAGATGTATTTCTCTAGGTAGGTTTAACACAGATATATTTCTCCAGGTAGGGTGAAACAACTTTCTCCGACTTATGATGTTAAACCTCAATTTAATTTTGTTCAATGGTTATACAGTTCAGTCCCTGAAGCTAAGCGATATCAAAAACAAAAAATATCTATAGTATACGACTATAGTATACTATACTATAGTATACGACTATAGTATACGACTATAGTATACGACTTTGAGTTGCAAAGATATATGGCTTAAAAAATCAGAGTTTGTGGCAAAAACTCCATTCCTTTGTATCCTTAGAGTTACCAACAAAGAATGAGACTTCATACACTAATATACGGAATATACTTAATCTTTTTCTTGTAACTGTAAAGAAACTAATTATTCGCCACAGTCTCTATATTTCCAACCCTGATATCTTTGTAATCTGATGCCGCAGACTTTTAATATTTCAAACTATGAGTAGATAAACTGATCACATTTTTTAATGTGCCCTTCTATTCATTTACATAAAAAACATAGAAGATTCAAAAGTGGCTTCTTAATAATTCTGATTTAATGTGATACCCTGTAGTATCTTTTGTCTAGCTGGACCCTGTAAGTGTGAGAGAAGATGCTGATGTTGGATCTATGATATCAAGTATAAAAGCCAAGGATCCTGATAAGGATAGTCAACTCAGGTTCAACATTGACTTTCCTCGATCAGAAGGACGGGATGAGGATGGAAGGTTGGTCAAACCTGAACAATGGCAGGTGAGGGAAAGATAAAATTAAGAATTGACAAAAATTCTGTATTCTATAAAAATTTGTTTAGTCGATGATAGAATGCGATCAGATGTCTGGAGAAATTAGGGTTTTGGCAAATCTAGACCGAGAATTAGTTCAGGTATTGTAGAACTAGTTCAGGTATTGTAGAATTAGTTCAGGTATTGTAGATCTAGTTCAGATATTATAGAACTAGTTCAGGTATTGTATAACTGGTTCAGGTATTGTAGAATTAGTTAGGGTATTGTAGAACTAGTTCAGATATTGTAGAACTAGTTCAGGTATTGTAGAACTAGTTCAGGTATTGTAGAACTAGTTCAGGTATTGTAGAACTAGTTCAGGTATTGTAGAATTAGTTCAGATATTGTAGAACTAGTTCAGGTATTATACAAGTTGTTCAGGTATTGTAGAACTTGTTCAGGTATTGTAGAACTAGTTCAGGTATTGTAGAACTTGTTCAGGTATTGAAGAACTAGTTCAGGTATTGTAGAACTAGTGTAGATATTGGAGAATTAGTTTAGGTATTGTAGAACACTAGTTGACTATATCAAAAATTATCTGTAACATATTGAAAATTATTTGTGATATATTGAAAATTGTCTGTGATATGTTGAAAATTATCTGTGATATGTTGAAACTTATCTGTGATATGTTGAAAATTGTTTGTGATATTGAATATTGTTTGTGATATATTGAATATTGTTTGTGATATATTGAACAAAATTTAGTTTTTGCCACAAACTCTGATGTTCTAATCCCTATAACTTTGCAAACCATTGTCGTAGGCCTTATATATTTCAAACTATAAATTCTGTTGGATCAATTATTCTTAGTTTGAAATATCAAAGGTTAACACCATCAGGTTGCAAAGATACAGGGATTCGAAATTTCGAGTTTGGGGCAAAGACTCATTCCTTTATCTGTAACATATTGAAATCGGTGAGTAATCTATCTGTCATATATTTCCAACCGAACTTAGGAGTTGTACCTGTACACTGTGGTTGAGGATATCTCCGCAACACGTGAGAAACAAATCACAAGTTCAAGGAATAATAATCATTTAGAGTTATAAAATCTAAAAAATATTGATTGATCCAAAATTGCCAATCTAAAAAAAAACTAAATCATGAAACTATCCTTAAAAAGAATGACATTTAATAACTCTTAACAAACCAAGGTTTTATTACATTTATCCCATGGAAGGATTAATTTTATTTATTCTCATTTTATAAGGACAGGAAGTCAAGTTTTCTTAATAGGACTGTAAGCGTAATTTCAAGTGACCCTTCATGCAAAGGTGGCAATGCCCGAATTTCAATGTTACCCTTGAAAACTTAATCCGATACAAAATATGGAAGATTCTCATTTTCCTGACTAGAAAGGTGTTTATTTCTGTGAATTTCTCCTTTGCTTCGTATAAAGCAAGAAATGCATAAGTCACATTTGCAGAGAATACGCAAATAAAAATAAAAAGTTGAAAGAAACAAAAACATGGATATCTAATTCATACTTGGGTAGACAAACCTTTTAAGGGTGTTGTTGTCAAGGAGTATAAAATATAAGGGAGATATAACTGACGCAGCCCACCCTACCATATAATTATACATGCTTTGCAGACGGGTACTTCATATGAATAAGAAATATTTGTCTGATGTACAATTACCGCGTATACAATAATTCCTATTCTGAATATTTGTTATACAAATGATGTACCCGTCTGCATAGCATGTATAATCATATGGTAGGGTGGGCCGCGTCAGTTGTATCTCCCTTCTATTTCATACTCCTTGACTGTTGTAAATCTGGCTTTGACATTTTTACATGAAGAGTCATTTATAATTACGCTTACAGTCTCTTTGCACCGTAATTCATATGTATATAAACTTCATTATCTATCAAAAGTTACATATAATTTATTTATAAATCTATTTTTGTTTTACAACCTGTACTGGAAATCCTAATGAATTATGTTGGTTAGATTGACAGTACATATTGCAGATGTAAATGATAATGATCCTCTCTTCGATAAACAAATCTATAGGTAGGTGGTATATGTACATCGTACATATAGTTGTACACAATCACATAACAAAACTGCAGTACATATTCAAAATTTTATGTATGTATTCTTCTATAACATAATTTTAGTTTTCAATAATGACAGCCCAAATTTTTATTTTGAATAATCTTTTGTGTTTGTTTATCTTCTTGTTATTTTTTACATTTTTAAAATTTTTTTATCGATTTTGATGGTTATTATATCGTTAGAACTGTCGAGGGTCAACCCAGACCGAAAAATAATTTTAATAAATGTGGAACTAACAGAGGTTTGGTCCATCACCATCACCGAATTTTAAAACACTTTGATTTCAGAGGAAGCGTTGTAGAGAACAGTCAACGTGATACTCCAGTTCTGTCAGTCCTTGCTAGAGATAAGGATGTGAATAGGACAATATCATATACCTTGCAGGGAGATCTTGAACTACTTAACCTCATCCAGGTGGATCAATTCACTGGACAGGTTTCTGTTAGAAACAGGATAGATAGAGAAGTGATCAGCTGGCTAAACCTGACAGGTTGTCGTCTTATGACTGTAATATAACACTTCAACCAAATCCTTATATATAAAAAAATACTTTTCAAAATTATCTCTCTTCTAAATTGTGTGAAAAACATCATTGATATACAGGACCTTGAGTCTGTATAAAATTAATTTTCTTTGAGTCCAGAAATTGCATCTTAAGTTCTCCTCTGATCCTCTTTAAAACTTTTGATGATATTTCTAGTTGTTGCTACTGATAGCGCTAGTCCACCCAGGTCTGGTTCAGCTCTACTCCTTCTCAAGGTTCTGGATGAGAACGACAATTCTCCAGTATTTATCAATCCTCCATCAGTACTGGAAATCAGGAACAGATACATTATAATGTTGTCAACTAACATATATTTTCTTTATTTCCTTATTCATTAAAAAAATTAAGGTCGACCCCCACAAATCGTTTTTATAAAAAGAGTTTGTGGAGTTAAAGGGTATTGGGGTGACGAGATTATTTCTTTGCCTTTACTCTAAGCTCATGTTATAAAAAAATTAAATTCAGCTACAGGCTGGGTTACTCACAAACTCTTAAAATGGGACGATATGATGTTTAATAAAGTCGTTTTTAAGTATATTAAAAAATTTGGTACAGAAAAAACAATTTCATTTTTACATTCGTCTTTAAATTATCATCCATTGTGGGTAACCCTGTATTAAATAAATAAATGATAAATCGTCTGTCCAGTGAAGGAGAGATGGTTGGTAGTAGAATACTTCAACTTCAAGCTCAAGATAGAGATGAAGGACAGTTTGGGACAATTACTTTCTCAATAGGTGAATAATTCATGATATACTGTGATAACCAGAAAACTTTGAAATAGGAAGACGACTTTTAGACTCAATTTTTGAATTTAAATAGTTCAATGAACATAGAACACAACAATCGTTCAGTATAAACAGACGCATTTTACTTAAAAAGTAATTTAATAAGTGTCTAGTAAAACTATTTGCTTTGTAACAGCATCAACTACACTTTAGTATTGCTATAAAGTTGTCTTCCTATTCCAGAGTTTTCTGGTTATCACTGTACTTCTCACTTCTCAATAGGTGAGTAATGACATATACTTCTCACTTCTCAATAGGTGAGTAATTCGTTTTATACTTCTTACTTCTCAAAAGGGGAGTAAGAAATATATACTTCTCACTTTTAATAGTTGAGTAATTCGTTATATGCTTCTCACTTCTCAATAAGTGAGTGATTCGTTATATACTTATCACTTCTCAAAATGTGAGTAATTCATTATGTACTTCTCACTTCTCAATATGTGAGTAATTCATTATATACTTCTTACTTCTCAATAGGTGATTAATTCATTATAAACTTCTCACTTCTCAATAGTTGAGTAATTCGTTATATACTTCTCACTTATCAATAAGTGAGTGATTCGTTATATACTTATCATTTCTCAAAATGTGAATAATTCATTATATACTTCTCACTTCTCAATTTGTGAGTAATTCTTATATACTTCTCACTTCTTTAATAGGTGAGTAATTCATTATATACCTCTCACTTCTCAATAGTTGAGTAATTCGTTATATACTTCTTACTTCTCAATAGGTGAGTAATTCATTACATACTTCTCACTTCTCAATAGTTTAGTAATTCATTATATACGTCTTACTTCTCAATAGGTGAGTAATTCATTATATACTTCTCACTTCTCAATAGTTTAGTAATTCGTTATATACTTCTTACTTCTCAATAGTTGAGTAATTCGTTATATACTTCTCACTTCTCGATAGGTGAGTAATTCATTATATACTTCTCACTTCTCAATGGGTGAGTAATTCATTATATAATTCTTACTTCTCAATGGGTGAGTAATTCATTATATACTTCTCACTTCTCAAAGGGTGAGTAATTCATTTTATACTTCTCACTTCTCAATGGGTGATCGTAATTCGTTTTATACTTCTTACTTCTCAATTGGGGAGTAAGAATTATATACTTCTCACTTTTAATAGTTGAGTAATTCGTTAGTATAATTTTCACTTCTCAATGGGTGAGTAATTCGTTATATACTTCTCACTTCTAAATAGTTGAGAAATTCGTTATATACTTCTCACTTCTAAATAGTTGAGAAATTCGTTATAAACTTCTCACTTCTAAATTGTTGAGTAATTCACTATAGGCTTTTCACTTCTCAATAGGTGTGTAATTCGTCATATACTTCATACTTCTCATTAGGTGAGTAATCCATTGGTGAGTGATTCTTAGTATACTTCTCAAAATTCTTTTTAAACTTCTTGCACTTCTCAAAAGGTGAGTTATTCATTATATGCTTCTCAATAATTGTATCATTTTTTTTTGCCTTTGTAGATTTTCAAAGTATCTTTCAATGAAAATATCCCGGCCGGATTAAATGAAAATTGTTGCATACCAAAAAACCAGCTTTTTATAAAGGAATGAGTAATTCTTTCTATATTTCTTAATAAGAGAGTAATTCTTGATATACTTCTCAATAGTCAATAGTTTAGTAATTCTTTATATACTAGCTTAATAGGTGAGTTAGTCTGTTAAACACATCTCATTAGGTTAGTAATTCTTTATATACTAGCTTAATAGGTGAGTCAGTCTGTTATACACATCTCATTAGGTTAGTAATTCTTTATATATCTCTCAATGGGTAATTAATTCCTTTCACAATTGCAATTTTGAAGACGTGAGTACTGAGTACTGACTGAGTCTTTGTCACAACTCTGATTTTCTAATCCCTATATCTTTTAAACTTAATGTCGTGGACCTCAGATATTTCAAACTATTAATTCTGTTGAATCAATTAACATAAGTTTGAAATCAAAGGTCTACACCATCAAACCACAAAAATATAGAGATTAGAAAATTTGAGTTTTCTGGCAAAGACTCAATGCCTTTGCAAATGATTTCTATAAAAATCATATCTCAGGGTAGTATTCCTTTGTTTTCTTTATTCATATAATAATTATAATAATTTTAGATCCTGTAACTTCCTTGGGAGCTTTTCAAGTTCATCCAGACACAGGTCTATTAGTAAAAGATTATTTATAATTTTTTTTATAATGTAGGGCGCATGCCTCACCTTTTTTGAAGTACTAATTGTGGGGTTTCCCTTGATATATGACTTTAAGAATGATTTGTATGGACTAAGGATTGATTCCTTTTTGCATTCAAAAACACTTTTGAAAACTTGTTGCATAAATATTAAGAAAAATATGGAAAAAGAAGGAACTAAATTTCTTCTTCTTAAACTTTAATTACAGTATACACAGGTGTTGTTCACATTTTAATATAAGTTATATATGTTTGAATAATTCTTTTAACACACTTTCGTAAAATCACATCACTACGTACATGTAGATCATCTTATATTGCATGCTTGTTGCTGTATGGATGTTCGGTACTTTCCCAAAGGATTTTTCCCAAGAAGCAACTTCCCAAGGGTATTTTTCCAAGTGGCAACTTTCCAAATGTGCAATTTCCCAAGCGGCAACTTCCTAAGTCTGTCCTAGCCACAGCGCTCGGTCCTCAACCTGTTCTAGCCGCGGCGCTCGGTCACCTAGCTTATCCTAGCCGCAGCGCTCGGCCTGCGGCGCCCAGAGGGCCTAATCTAACCTTTTGGAAGTTGCCGCTTGGGAAATTGCACATTGGGAAGTTGCAACTTGGAAAATTGCCAATTGGGAAAGCGCCCTTGGGAAAATGCCTTTGTTAAAGTACCTAACACCGTTGTATGTACACTGTAGATGCGTACAAGTACACCGTAGATGCGTACAAGTACACCGTCGTAGACGCGTACATGTGCACCGTGCATTTGTTCTAATTCATCATTTATTACAGGAGAAGTAACTGTAGCAAAGATACTTGACAGAGAAGAGAAGAGTTCTTATAATCTCATCGTTCAGGAATATATTATTCAGATAATCTAATTCATGGATTATGTACAATGTACAATGTACAATTTACAACTATTCTGCTTTCAGTAATGAATTGTATACAATTAACAACCATTCTGCTTTCAGGAATGAATTGTGTACAATTTACATCCATTCTGCTTTCAGTAATGAATTGTGTACAATTTACAACCATTCTGCTTTCAGGAATGAATTGTAGCCTGCAATGACAAATGTCGTTTATCCTATGTTGAATATTTTACTGTATCATACTTTAATCTATCTATACTTTGATTGCCTGTCTGGATGTATGTTTATTTGTTTGTCTGTTTGTATCCTATAAACGTCAAAACGGCTGAACCAATCGAGCACAAACAAAAAAAAACCACGTCATTTCCCTCCTTTTTGATCAGATTATGGTTTCAAGGGATTTCGTTGAAATCGGTTCAAGGTTCACCTAAAATGGCGACGACAGTACCTTTAAGAACAGGAAGTATTTATTATTAAGATTATTTGTATATGTAAACTAAACCATTGACTTCATTCCTATTTGAATAATAAAAATCTAGGCGCACGATAATTACCAGTTTGGTTTTGTATCCGGAGAATCTCGGGTTTCCTATCACAAGATAAATATCCAGGTACTAGAATACACAGTCCAAACACAAACATTTAAGAAATAATGGGGACCAAATATATCCACAATAAAAAGATTATCAGGCTCTGTATGAAAATCAATCAATGGGCTTTCTAGTTGGTGTGCAACAGATATTGATAACAAATATCAAATGTCATATATATAAAATATCATAATATCCAAAGAAAAATTAAATAAGATTAGAACGAATCGTATCGTTTTATCTACTTTTAGGTCATAAAGGTTACTGTTGTGTTAACACAAGGTTCTTTAATAAGGTTGGTTACTCTGGATGCACTCCAATGTACTGAAAATGTCGTCTCCTTAGTTTAGAGAGATAGAATCCTCATATGACGTCACTGATTATAGAGGTGAGCATGATCTCCTCTGCGAGAGTAACCAACCTTATCAAACAACCTTGGTTAAATAGCTTCAGTTTATGTTAAAATTCAAACTAAAGTTTACATAATAAAATTTGTGAATTTTTTTTATGTAGTATTTGTACATATAATAAAAACCGTTGACAAAGTCATGCTGAAAATGTAGGATATTTTTAAGACGTAATGTTTTTAAATAAACCTTTTAACTCAGTCTGTGTCTGTTTGTGGAAGACGACATTTAAGAATATCTTAAATCTAGATTGGAGATATCAACGACGAAGCGCCTAAATTTGTCGAGGTCCCTGACACGTGTACTTCTATCGTGGAGTTTCATACTGAAGAAATCCTAACCCTAAGGTCTATTTCTAAATAAAATTTATAATTTTTTTCAGTTAATTTAATTTTAAACTATGATTTCAGAGCTCTTGACAAAGATGATCCTGAAACTCCGAATGGAGAAATAGATTTCAAGATTGTTCATGGGAATGAGATGGGATTCTTTAGAATAGAACAGGTTCAATACTTTTGAATTTTTCCGGAATAATTTTTAAAAAAAATATGTTTAGAAAAGTGTTTGTCTTTGATTTGTTTAAAAGAAAAATACAAATATCTATTATACACTCCAATCATAAAGGATGCAAAATTTGTAGTTTGTTTTTAGAATTTGAGTTTTATGATAAATATTGTTGTCTTTGTAATACTAATTTACACTTTTAATGTTTAGTTTCAAATATTTATTTTATTTAAAACTAACTTGTGAACCCAAATATATTATCAAGTACAATAGGTAGCAACAGAGAAATGGATCAATTATACACGACGTCACAAGTGTCAAATATAAGAAAGAAAACGAAACTTTCTCACATTATTTGACATATTTTTCAAGATTAAATAAAAAGTGTGGAAACAGAAAGTAAATAACACCTAAAATTGCACATTTTTTCACTGTAAGATGAGCTCTTTATTTTAAAATTATCATCAATAATTTTGTCGGACACAATACTGAGTTGACACTTGTGATGTAAGAATACAGGTGTACTGAGAGTGTACAAATACTATCTATTGTACTTAACAATCTATTTGTGTGAACCAAGTTTGTCCTGGAAATAAACTTTCTATATGACAGTCAACCTTTACTTAACTTGGTATTAAACCAAGCTAAAAACATTCTACCAAGTTCTTCAAACTAAAGTTTAGGGAAATCAATCCACGGGTTCATGAGTTATGATCGGACATAAAAACAAACAAACAGAGATAACTGGTCTATACAGTATATATAGATGCCCTGAGCAAATCAACCATTGCCTGGCATGGCCGAGATGCCCCGTAGAACTTTAACTTGATTGATAGAGTTTTGGTTAAAGGAAACAAAATGAATTAGGTTTGATCTGGAGTTGGGGTTAGTTGCAAAGAGAACCAATAAACATGAGAATAATAGAAGAATGATTATAAGTATACTTATATATCTTATATAAAATCTATATATATACTATTTGCATTAGCGATCTTTTCTAGTGTATCTAGGGTATATCTAGGGTATATATATATATTCAAATATTCAGTAATCAAATACAAACAATCTTGATGAAACATCAAAAGTTAAGATTTCTTTTTATACATTTTACACAATATGAGCAATTGTCAAAACCAAGTTTTTAAAATAAGATAAACGTTTTTAACATCGTTGTCACTTATTTTAATGTTTATTGGGATTAAAACAATTTCCAAACTAATCCATCACCTGAGACCCGTTCTGCTCTAGGTTGTGAGTGGTATAGCAAAACTCTACCCGGAGCCAGAGTTAAATGGGAAACCTGGAAACTATTCTGTCCTGGTTGAGGCGGAGGATCGAGGGTTTCCCGCAAACTCCGCCTCCGCCGTATTCCTAGTTTGTGTTCAGGTAGGATCCGCCGTATTTCTGGTCTGTGTTCAGGTAGGATCCGCCGTATTCCTGGTCTGTGTTCAGGTAGTATCCACCGTATTCCTTGTCTGTGTTCAGGTAGGATTCGCCGTATTCCAGGTCTTTTTTCAGGTAGGATCCACCGTATTTCTGGTCTGTGTTCAGGTAGTATCCGCTGTATTCGTGGTCTGTGTTCAGGTAGGATCCGCCGTATTCCTGGTCTGTGTTCAGGTAGGATCCGCCGTATTTCTGGTTTGTGTTTAGGTAGGATCCGCCGTATTATTAAAATATGAAAATATTTAGGATTTTAACGACCATGCTCCTGAGTTTATTCTACCATCCTCCAACTATACGGTCAGAATACTGGAGAATGCAACTATAGGTATATTTTATCATAAATAGACATTTTTATCCGTTATTTTCTACATTGAAACAAATCAAACCTACAATCTGAAAGTTTAAAGTGAGCCTCCATGAAAAGATAGCAATCAATGTCAGATTTACAACTGTACCATTGAAATCTAAAAATGTAAAAAAACGACGTTTTTCTGACTAGTAGTGTTTTATTCTCATAATTTCTCCATTGCAAGAAATGCACAAGTCACTTTCGCAGAGAAATCGCAAATGAAACAAAAACATGAATATCTAATTCATACTTTATCAGACAAAGCTATTGTCATCTGTACATGAATAGTTCCTTGAAATTACGCTTACAGTCCCTTTAAACTAATTTAAGAGATTTTCCCCCTTGTTTGGAAATGATTAGAAAATGATTTAATTTCTAAAAACAACTTCTATAATGTCTGTATTAAGATGAGTCTAACCTTTCTAAGTCAGTGCTAGGACTTCCGGTTAGATTTAGAAATATGAATATTAGGAGTTTAAAGAAACCAGAGACCAAGTTTAATGAATAGTATGAATTAGTTGAGCTACGTTGACTAAGTTAAACCACTTCTCTTGAGTATCGGTTCAAGTTCAAGAGATAAGGTTTCACTTTCAGTAGTAGGCGATTATATTAATACAATGAAGACGACTTTCGAATTCAATTTTGATTTAAATTAAGCTGTTGAACAGCATGGATACATAAATAAACATAGAAGTCAAGAGAATTTTTCAATTAAAAAAGCTAATCTTTGATTACTTGTAAACTTGTAATTCGAAAAAAGCTTGTTAACAATCAAAACTTAAATAAAAAGTCGTCTTCGTTGTAGTGATATAATTGCTTACCACCGTAGTTTACGTAGTTTAACTACTTCTTGCCAAATAATTAATAACAATTAATACAAGGAAGACGACTTTCGGTTCCAATTTTTGCTTTCTGTCAAGCTTTCAAACTGCATAGATATACAAAATCATGGAAACAAAGAGAAGCTGTCAATTAACAGCTTCTCTTTGTTTACATGTTAAAAATAAAAACTTACATAGAAAAGTCGTCTTCATTGAAATAACACTGTGGAAAATTCGGTGTCTGAATCATAAAGAAAGTTTCTGAAAATCAAGATATTTATATTCTATTAACTGGAGTGCCCGGCGTTGCCCTTGGAATAAAAAAAAAATTTTGAAAGAAGAAATTTTTAAAATTTTTTTAGCTTATGTTACCCCTCGGATACCCATGGGTTTCCTCAAAAAATTACAGCCCATTCGGTCCAGTCGTTTGTCAGCTATATTATATATACAATGAAACCCTTAATAACGAATACATCGAAAGAATTCATCCAATGTCGTATTCTTCACTTTCTGATAATGGAATGTTGCAGATATTTAGTTTTTTTAATTAAATGATAATATGGAACTCTTTAAAACTGTTCCCGCATATTCATGGCTATTTATTTATTTTCGCAAATACTGAAATTTACGTAATATAGTATAAAACTCATATACTGATATTGATGTTTCAGGAACTGAAGTACTCCGGGTGCAAGCTGTTGACGAGGATAATGGTTTGAATGGGGAGGTTAGATACAGGATCAGGAAAGATTCCAGTGGAAACCATGAAATCTTTGAGATAGATCCAGTAACTGGAGCAATCAGTCTAACTAAGACACTGGATCGTGAGAGGACAAGGATGCATGAGTTGAGGATTGAGGCCTATGATCTAGGTGTCCCAACCCCCCTACAGAGCGACCTTGATTTAATGATATATGTCCAGAATGTGAACGACCATGAACCCCAGTTTATAGTTGATGAGTTCTCTGTAAATTTTACCGAGAATGAATCTGGAGGATCTGAGATTAGAAAGATACTGAACACGATTGATTTAGACGAAGAGGAAGCAGGAGATGAGAAGATCATGGTTTGTTATTATATTGTGAGTGGGAACTCGGAAGGAATATTCCATCTTGACTCTGTTTCTCATGAGATAATCGTGGTAAAACCTCTGGATAGAGAAGAGAAGATATCACATGTTCTCATAATTAAAGCAACAGAAGACTGTGGAACAGTTCCAGGGGAGGTTTTGGAATTTAATCCTTTAGACAATACACTTCTCCTTCTCAATATCATAGTTGTAGACGTTAATGATAATGCTCCGGTCTTTGAAAGACGTCTATTCACCGGAGGTGTCTCCACAGACCTGGAGTTCGGAACCAAGTTTATGAGTGTTAAAGCAACAGATTCCGACAGCGGAATCAATTCTCAGATAGAATATTTAATCTGCGGACAGGTGGAATTATTAAACTCGGAAGGTTTCGGTGAAAACGAAAAAGCACCTTTTCTAGTGGAGCCGGACACTGGAGAAGTCGTCTTGAATTTTGATCCTCAGGAAAACCAGAAAGGATATTTTAGTTTCGAGGTTTGTGCTCGAGATATTGACGGGAAGGAAGATACAGCGAAGGTTGTGGTTTATTTACTCCGAGAGGATCAGCGAGTAAAGTTTGTTACCCGGAGTCAACCTCAGGAGTTGAGGTAATATTTCTTTACTTGAAAGTGATTGTCAAAATAATTTTCTATTACAATTCACAAGACGACTATTAACCTTCATCTGATGAAAAGATTCCTTTATTTTTCTGTCATATAGAAGTAACACTAAGAATATTATAATTATAATTTTCATACTCAACGAGTACCATTGTGAATTGTTTATGGATCTCTAGATAATGGTTCACAGGGTACTGTTGTGAATTGTTTGTGGATCTCTCTAGATAATAGTTTACAGGGTACCATTGTGAATTGTTTATGTAACTCTATAGATAATGGTTTACAGAGTACTGTTGTGAATTGTTAATGGAACATTATGAATAATGGTTACAGAGTACTGTTGTGAATTGTTAATGGAACATTATGAATAATGGTTTACAGGGTATCATTGTGAATTGTTTATGTAACTCTATAGATAATGGTTTACAGAGTACTGTTGTGAATTGTTAATGGAACATTATGAATAATGGATTACAGGGTATCATTGTGAATTGTTTATGGATCCCTATAGATAATGGTTTACAGGGTACCATTGTGAATTGTTAATGGAACTCTATAGATAATGGTTTACAGGGTACCGTTGTGAATTGTTTATGGAATTCTATTGATGGTTTACAGGGCACTGTTGTGAATTGTTTATGAAACTCTATTGATGGTTTACAGGGTACTGTTGTGAATTGTTTATGAAACTCTATTGATGGTTTACAGGGTACCGTTGTGAATTGTTTATGAAACTCTATTGATGGTTTACAGGGTACCGTTGTGAATTGTTATGGAACTCTATTGATGGTTTACAGGGTACCGTTTAAACTATGAAGTGTCCTCTTTCACAACACTCTACTATTTACAGGTTGAGAATGGACGAGTTTAGCATGGTACTAGCCAATGCTACTGGAGCAATAGTCAACCTAGATTACTTTAAAGTTCACGGAAACAACGACGGTTCTGTCGATAAAACCAAGACCGATGTGTTCCTCCACTTTGTCCATCCGGAGAACAATACAGTTATGGAGGTCTCAGATATCCTTCGAACCATAGATTATAAAACAATAGAACTGGATTCATTCTTTAAAGAGTTCGATGTTTTGCAAACCGAGGGTTCAGCAAACTACCTTCCGATTAAGATGGAGACAAGTGAGACTGTAATTATATCTTGGTTGGTTGGGGTGAGCGCATTTCTATCTCTGTTACTCCTGGTGGTTGTTTGTATCTGTGTATCACAGAGATCTAAATACTCAAGAAAACTGAAGGCTGTAACTACGGACGCATACGATACTGCTCCCAAGATTACAAAGAAAGATGAGTTTGTGCCGAACACAAACCGTCATGCCTCTGAAGGTTCAAATCCTATCTGGATGACGGGACTTGATCCTAGTTGGGAGATTCAAACCCATCCTGAAGGATCTCCTAGACATGTGTCAGAAATATTTTCTAATCTAGACTCGTTGGATACTAACGTTCTCAACGAACCCCCGCCTGAACCTATATTTCAAGATGAATCTGACGGGTCAATAGAAGTAGATCGCCGATTTTTCATGACCGGTGAGGTATTATACCGGTCTAATGACGAGGATGATCGGCCGAGAGAGGGATCGGCTGGAAGACGAAGTGATTCTTCCGGCCGAGGATCTCTCTTCACATCCTCACATTTCGTCCAGAGTATAAAAGACGAGTCCTTACTTTACTCAAAACCCTTCCCAGAGAGGTTAAATAATCCTCGAGCCTCTTCTCAGGATAGAGATTCAGATTGAAACTCTTGTAAGCGTGCAAATGCACACTAGAACTCTTGGCAAGTTCTAAATACAGACTAGAACTCTTGACTGGGTCTGGATACAAACTAGAACTCTTGACATGGTCTAGATACAAACTAGAACTCTTGACAGGGTCTAGATACAAACTAGAACTCTTGGCAAGGTAAAGATACAAACTAGAACTCTTGGTAAGGTCTAAACACAGACCAGAACTCTTGACATGGTCTAGATACAAACTAGAACTCTTGACAGGGTCAGATACAGACTAGAACTCTTGACAAGGTAAATATACAAACTAGAACTCTTTACCAGGTCTAGATAAAGACTAGAACTCTTGGCAAGGTAAGGTCTAAATACAAACCTGAACTCTTAACAAGATCTAGATACGAACTAGAACTATTGGCAAGGTCTAGATACAGACTAGAACTCTTGACAAGGTCTAGATGCACACGTACTCGAACTCGAAAGTCTAAGAGGTCTGAATTTCTACTGGAAATTTCATAATTTAAATTTACACAAGAACTCTTCTAGTAAACTCTGGCTCTGTCTAAATCTGAGTCTAAATCCTAATATAAACTGTAAATGAGGAAGTGCCATTGCTTGTTATACATTCAGTGATTGATTACACAATGTAGATAGACTGTATACTGTATATAGTCTCAGTAGTTCTCTATTCACCTCATAAACCTTGTATACATAGGTTTTGAAATAAATGATTAAAAAAGTTCTATACTTTTATATAAAACTGCTATACAGGGAAATCAACAACGAATGAGATTTAATGACGACACAAAAAAAGCTTTAAACCCCAGCTTTGCCTGGAAACTAAACTCCTCTGTGAACGTCAATTCACTTAAGTTAGAATTTTTAAACCAAGCAAATAACATTTCCTTGGTTCGGTTCTATCGAGTTCACATTTCCTTGGTTCGGTTCTATCGAGTTCACATTTCCTTGGTTCGGTTCTATCGAGTTCACATTTCCTTGGTTCGGTTCTATCGAGTTCACATTTCCTTGGTTTGGTTCTATCGAGTTCACATTTCCTTGAGACAAATCTGACAAGGTGTTCACGTGCTAAGATCGGAAACAAACAAACAGTGTCCGAATTTAATGAATTTAAGCCGCGTCTCAAATCACCCACAAACCGGTTTCAATTGAACGCCGGCTTAAATCTTGAAAAAACTGAATACAATTTTAAGTGGAACCAATCATATTTGAGCCACGGTTTAAATTTAAGCCGCCGCTCAAATTCTTTAAATTCGGCCTCAGAAAGTACTAATTTAAGTGGTAGGTGATTGCATCAATACAATGAAGACGACTTTCGATTTCCATTTTTACTTACATCAAGCTGTTAAACAGCATGAATACATATAAAGAAAGAAGTCAAGAGAAGCTGTCAACTAAAAAGTTTCTCTGTGATTACTTGTAAACTGGCAATTCGAAAAAAGCTATTTAGCAATCAAAACTTGAATATAAAGTCGTCTTCATTGAATTGATATAATCGCCTACCACTGCATAAATAAGATGATTTGGAAAGATATGAATAAGTTTATAGTTTCAATAGTTTCTTTGAAGAAATTGAAGAAAAAGAAATATAAAATAATGTGTTCTCACCTCACATTAGCACCTTGGACACCAGTCTCAACATTAATTAAAATTATTAACAAGTTTTTTTTATTTATTTCTCGAATAAACATAAATAAGTGAAGTTTAATAATTTAAGAGAATGTATAAGAGAATAGTAGGAGCAAGCTCAGATTGAATTTACAACTGTAACATTGTTTATCAGGGTTGTCTAATACAACCTACTCATCAGCTAGTTTACATATACAGGGTTTACTGTTCTGGCTCCTCCGCCTCATTCTCATCATAGTAATAATAATAATAATATTCTTCTCCGTTAGGACCTGGAGATGCGGGAGCAGATATAGGTAGATTATCGCTATTTGTGACTGGAGAAGGTTCCTGAGTAGTGGCTTGTAGAGGAGGGAGAGTATCCTCGCTAGAGAATACAGCAGTGAAGGGACGGTTGGTTACAGGGAATGTGGTTTCCTGTCTCCGAGGAAAGGTTGTTCTGGGTCTGTCGGTGAGAACCTGAATCCTTGGAGGGGATGTGGCAGGGACTTCTGTTTGAATCTCAGGGATGAGAACAGGCTCAAAGATTTCCTCTTGCGCCGGGCTGGGTTCAGGCTCTCTAAAGCTTGGCCTGGGTTTGCTTGGTCTGGGTCTAGGACGGAAAGCTGGTCTTGCTGGTTCTTCAATCTCCTCCTCCTTGATCTCATCAACTATGGATTGAAGAGAAGCAGGAGCAGGTCTACGCTTCACTTCTTCAGGAGCAACACGGTTTTGCAGAGGAGCAGACTCACGGTTAACAGAGTTTCTGACAAGGTTTGCGGATCCAGATCTTACTCTTTCAGGTAGAGCTCCGGTATCAAATCCAGCCTTGGACAGTTCAACATTGTCAAACTTGATATCTCCATAATAGTTCTTACATTCTTCAACCTCCTCAGGGTCTGCACACTTTCCAGAGTAAACGTCGGAGCCGAGAGAGAAAACAGTTCCCAAAGGACATCCATATTCTCTGGGTACTCCACCAATACAAACAAAGTACTGTCTACAGTCTGCAGGATGAGCATGCTTGGTGAATGCTCCGATGGCTCCTCCTGAAGGACACTTAAACTCCTCAGCTTCTCCTTCTACAGCGATAACAACACTCTTGCACTCTGGAACCTGATCTGCCCATTTGCATCCACGATCCACAGAATCATATGCCAGGCCTGGGGGACACTCATATCTGTTGGCTTTTCCATCCAAGCACTTCCAGAATACACTGCAGCTTATCTCATCTGCAAATGTACCGTAGAGTCTGGGACAGTTCTGGGTTGAAATTGGAGGTTCAAGCTCAGTTCTCTCTCCGCACTCTACAAGATGGAGCTCAGCACACTGCTCCAGGGTGAAGGTTGGATCTGTATCAATAAATCCGAGACCATTTCCACAAGTTTTCAGCTCTGCAACCCCTTCCTCACAATACCAGTATTTGTCACAACTGAAACAAAAAATAACGTTATTAAGACCAGATTTAAATGCCAGTAGCGTTGAATGAGACGGAAGTAAACTAATTGCTGTTTAAACATGTTCTCAAACCCCACCCTGATTCATGAACTAGATTTTCATCCTTCTATCCCTTGCCATATCATTCTTAACTATTACTTAACGTATTCTTAATTCATGTCCAGTACTAGCAACTCATTTTAACAACATTAAAGTTTTAATCTATATCGGTTTAAGTTTAATTCAATGCTCTCGCCAGTGTTGAGGTTTTGACATTTATTTTTCAGCGGACAATGGAAAAATTTGTTGCCGGACTTACACTGATCCCATTAACTTGCAATTCCCGTGAACTTGGAAGGAAAATTATATGTATCTATGCGGCCAGGGTTCCGGGACTAAATATATATTAAGAATATCCTGAGGGTTCTACAAGATCCACTAGAGCACATTCTAGAGTGTAAGAACACGGAAACAAGGAAGGGAGGAAACAAGATTTAACCTCCTCAAGGTATATCATCAAGGTCTACACTCAAACATAAAGGTCAGATTTTGAGATGACCAAGATCGAATTCCAAGTTCTTGCTTCAAAACTTGAAAGTTGTTTTTGAGAGAGGTTTAAATACTAATATTTAAACCTTTAGGATGCACGTGAACGATTCTCAGGGTTTAAGGAACTAAAATTGCCCTGAGTTAGAATATAATGGGTCAATTTGACCATTTAGTTTAGCTCCAAGTAGACCTTGAGTCTGTCAACAGTGCAGCCAATCCAACCAATGTTCAAGGACAAACATTAGTTTAGGATAAAACAAAGGTTGGGCTCATATATCAACTACAGTACAATGTATTACAACATATGAAATATCATGTACAATATATGTACAATCTATGAACAATGTAAGTACAATCTATGTAAAATCTATGTTAAATCTATGTACAATCTTTGTACAATCTATGTACAATGTATGAACAATGTATGTACAATGTATGAACAATGTATGTACAATGTATGAACAATCTTAAGTACAATTTACATGTCGGTACAAAAACTAAATTTACGGTTGCATTGACATTAAAGTAAATTAACAATGAATGTTTTTTTTCTATAAAAAACTGGATTGTTTACAAAACTTGCCACTGTCATCGTTATCTAACGCTCTTTAAATAAGATGACTGCTAGAAGCTGAAAAACATCTGCGTTTAATCTTCCTAAAGGATTAGAAAGGCGTGGGTTTAACCCTTCTAGATCTAAGCATTGGATCTTTTAACCTTGGACAAGTTATCCCTATCCTAAACTAGAATACTTATAAACAAGGGGGCGGGGGCAGACGAACAGAAATAAAATCAATTCTGTTACATTTTGGTATTTTTTACTGAGAAGTGAACATTATTAAATAATACATTATTCAATCAGTTCAAAAATGGTGATAAGTGCTGCTATGGTTGATTTTTTATTCATTAGAAAATATGAAAACAATTTTAAGATTAATTTTTAAATTGGTTCAAGATTTGAGATTTGACATTTAAAGTAGACGGGCCAGGAGCTTAACCGTAATAAATTCAAATATTTTTAAAATTTTTGTTTGAAGTTTTGAATGTGTTTTTTTCATTAATTTCCAAAAAAGTTGAAAAGTGATAAAAAAAAGACATTTCAAGTTGCTGGACGGGGTTTATGTTCAGTAGAGACAGATGAAATGATTTTTAAAGTAAATGTGTACTCTGAATTAAACCTAGTACAATCAGTCACATCGATATGAATACACAAAGTACAAAATTGTACATAAATATTATTTTCCCAACAAAATCATTTATTTCCCCAGAAGTTAACTGTATAGATAAAACCCTAAAAACACCTTCTGACGCCCCGTGATTTATTTGAAATCCTAATAAATTGACCTTTTACCAATAATTACCGAGGAATTCCTTGTTTCGCAATCAATTAATTTAGATAGTTCCTGATCTACATTCATACATTTAGATAGTTCCTGATCTACATTCATACAGTTAGATAGTTCCTGATAAACATTCATACAGTTAGATAGTTCCTGATATACATTCATACATTTAGATAGTTCCTAATATACATTCATACATTTAGATAGTTCCTGATCTACATTCATACATTTATATAGTTCCTGATCTACATTCATACATCTAGATAGTTCCTGATCTACATTCATACATTTAGATAGTTCCTGATCTACATTTATACATTTAGTTAGTTTCTGATCTACATTCATACATCTAAATAGTTCCTGATCTACATTCATACATTTAGATAGTTCCTGATCTACATTCATACATCTAGATAGTTCCTGATCTACATTCATACATTTAGATAGTTCCTGATCTACATTCAAACATTTAGATAGTTCCTGATCTACAGTCAAACATTTAGATAGTTCCTGATATACACTCATACATTTAGTTAGTTCCTGATCTACATTCATACATTTAGATAGTTCCTGATATACAATTCATACATTTAGATTGTTCCTGATTTACGTTCATACATTCAGAGAGTTCCTTATCTACATTCATACATTTTGATAGTTCCTGATCTACATTCATACATTTAGATAGTTCCTGATATACACTCATACATTTAGATTGTTCCTGATTTACGTTTATACATTCAGAGAGTTCCTGATCTACATTCATACATTTAGATAGTTCCTGTTCTACATTCATACATTTAGATAGTTCCTGATAAACATTTATACATTTAGATAGTTCCTGATCTACATTCATACATTTAGATAGTTCCTGATCTACATTCATACTTTAAGATAGTTCCTGATCTATATTCATACATTTAGATAGTTACTGATATACCCTCATACATTTAGTTAGTTTCTGATCTACATTCATACATCTAAATAGTTCCTGATTTAGATAGTTCCTGATCTACATTCATACATTTAGATAGTTCCTGATCTACATTCATACATTTTGATAGTTCCTGATCTACATTCATACATTTAGATAGTTCCTATCTACATTCATACATTTAGATAGTTCCTGATCTACATTTATACATTTAGATAGTTCCTGATCTACATTCATACTTTTAGATAGTTCCTGATCTACATTCATACATTTAAAACTAGATTAATTTCCGGCATTCTTAAGCTTAAATGCATTCCAACAAGTAGCAGACATATTACAAATATTTTCAACCAGTTTGATCACTGATAAGTGTCCTATTCCATATATGGATATGAAATACTGTATGATACTGATTTGAAAAGATGGCACTAGGTATTTTTAAAACTCATTTCAATTATTTTTACAGTTAGAAAATGAAAACTCCCAAGCATTTGAAATTTCATCCTTGCAAATTTCTAGAACTAGAAAAAAACCCCGCCCATAATATGGCCACGCCCTAAACTAAAAGGATATGTTTAGCCACACCCTTTGTGCTGTGCTCATAAATATAGGATTTTAAACCTTTCAAAAAGAAAGGATTAGGTTAATCCTCTGAAAGGACAAGAGTTAATCCTTTAAACAGTGGGATATGCAATTAGCTCTATTATTTATCTGCTTGAGACGAAAGGGGATTAAATATATATCAAAATAAGAAGTTAGTTTAACTAGCCAAGAATAAATGAGGATAGTATCCTAGTATTTACCTGTATAAATGAGGATAGTATCCTAGTATTTACCTGTATAAATGAGGATAGTATCCAAGTATTTACCTGTATAAATGAGGATAGTATCCCAGTATTTACCTGTATAAATGAGGATAGTGTCCAAGTATTTACCTGTATAAATGAGGATAGTATCCTAGTATTTACCTGTATAAATGAGGATAGTGTCCAAGTATTTACCTGTATAAATGAGGATAGTATCCTAGTATTTACCTGTATAAATGAGGATAGTATCCAGCAAAACTATCCGGACACTTGAAATCATCTACAAGCTGGGCCTGGGTTACCCCGATACAGAAGATTAATGATAAAATCCTGAAATAACAAAACAAGTTAAATATTTATCTAGTGTATTCAGTGTATTTTCCCACAACAGTTAACCAGCATAGTCATGAACAATGCAGCTCTAGATACAGACATATATCAACGCCACACTTACGCTAATTGTCAAATTAGCCAACAACAAAAAGAATGTTTAAAATGAAATAAATAATCTTTTTCAATTATTTCTGGTATAACCTTTGTTACATAATTCGAAAACGAGGAGAAGAAATTGCCACAACATTATCCATAATAATTCTTCTATCAATATTTGTTTTAGCATTGGAATTTCAAATATCACGCCATGTATAAAGTATTTTATTGCACCAAGCAAAATCCTGAAAATCTGCCAAATTGTCAAGAATAAAAGGTCAAAATTTCCAGAGCTAATCAGACCACCTTGAGTAAAAACTAAAACTTCTGTCCGTCCCCCCTGGTGTAAATACTCATGTGTAGAATTTGACATTGAATACATTGAATGTATCCAAGATTGTTTTCTGCCCAAGGTTTAAAGCTCAACACTAGCGATGCATGAGTTTAAAACAACATCATGGTCCTCTCAATGCATATATTTTACATCAGGCAAAAGTAAAATTTTCACATGTACGATGTACTATGTACATGCATTGTGCCATGTTCAAAGCCCATGTACAAGTTTAGAATAATATTTCCAGCTAGAGATTGAATTGTTGCAAAATATGAATATAGGATGATATCAATGATTCCACAAAACGTCATGGACAGATGAATGCAATTTCACTTATATACTTTCTATACGTCACCCCTCATAGTTCACAGTTATTTTAGTATTAATAACTTTTATTTGAGATTTTAGAAATTCAGTAAAATACTAAATATATATTTCTAGGTTTAAATAGATTGATAGATTTATTCCGGATATTTGGTTTATTTCACATTTTCTTTATTTACCTTCCTCCCATGTTGCGCGCAGGAGAGTGAACGAACAACTAAATGGCCGTAAATTCTTACGCGCGTTTACCCCTCCTTCGAGCGCGGGTTGGTTTGCACCCAACAGCAAGAAGGGAAAAATACCAACAAGGTTCTGAAAGGGAGGACTAGTCCCAACAGAAGGGTGATAAAAAATGGTTCTGGAACAAAAGACAGTGTTGATTTTGTGGGGGAAATGATAGGGCTTTTGGACACTCGGAAGTCGGACACGGTTTTTGGAAAAATAGGACAGAGTTTCTTGAAAATATATAAAGTATTTTTTAGGAACTTCTGGGGCTTTGGGATAAACGGACACGGTTTCTGGCATAATAAGACAGGGGTTCTGACATAATAAGACAGGGGTTCTAGCAGAATAGGACAGGGGTTCTGGCATAATAGGACAGGGGTTCTGGCATAATAGGACAGGGGTTCTGGCATAATAAGACAGGGGTTCTGGCATAATAAGACAGGGGTTCTGGCATAATAGGACAGGGGTTCGGGCATAATAGGATAGGGGTTCTGGCATAATAGGACAAGGGTTCTGGCATAATAGGACAAGGGTTCTGGAATAATAGGACAAGGGTTCTGGCATAATAGGACAAGGGTTCTGGTATAATAGGACTGGGGTTCTGGAATAATAGGACAAGGGTTCTGGCATAATAGGACTGAGGTTCTGGAATAATAGGACAAGGGTTCTGGCATAATAGGACTGAGGAAAAGGACATATATTTTTTAATAGGAGATTTTATATTTTGTCACACTATGGTTAGCTCGGGACAAAAGATACTCCAAAAAGACGAGCAACAAAAACAAACAAAAAACAACAAAAAAAAGCACGTCGTGCCTCAATTGCATTGTTATTTTCATTAAATGTTTGTGCACTTGTCTTGATACAATGTGGTTATTTCTAGATTTCTATTTTTTTTATAAAATCATGGAATCAATTTTCTTTATCGCACAGTTCTCTACCTTATAGTTAATTTAACATTATACCACTGCTTTAATGAAATTGACCAAGAACTAAACATGAATGATAAAGTGCATAAAAGTTAAGAGCTCTAATTCATTAAAGTTTTTAACTTTGCAGAAATTGATAAAAATTGATAAGAAATTGAGTTTTTGTTACAAACTCAAATTTATAATCCCTATATCTTTGCAACCTGGTGGTGTCAACCTTTGATATCTCAAACTTGGATTATTTGATCTGACATAATTTATACTTTGAAATATCCAAGGTTTTTGAAATTTTTGGTTGCAAAGATATTTAGATTATTAAACCAGAGTTTGTTGCAAAGACTCAATTTCTTTGACGATTGGCTTTATTGATTTTAACGCACTATATCACCATGGTTCACCGCAAATGTGCTTAAATAATTTATGAAATATTAAATTTCTTTCAACACCATGGTTTTTAGAAAGTCGTTCTTCAAGTGTTCACTGTTCATCCATAATGGTTAAACCTAAATATTTTATTATGGACCTTTTACTGAATAGATAAAAAAGTTTGAATCGTTCGAACCAGAATGATGTAAAAATTAAAGAACTATAAAAAAGAAACTTTGGGTGTTACATAAGAAAAAGAGACCCATTAGTGTTTTTTGTTCGGTGTTATTTTCTGAACGGTCTTAAAAAATAGCTTTGCTTGGTTCAGTATTTGCGTAGGTTTACAATACTATTACTGTTTGAATGATTTATTTTGGTAATCTTCGGCTACTAAGATTGCGCCAAATACAGTGTGATCCCATGCAAATTGGAATTAAATAACGGCCTGACAAAATTGAAATTGTATTTGATTTTTTAAAAGTTCAAAGCTAATATAATATTAAATTTTAAAATTTGTTTTTACATAGGATATCGGACATCATAAAACTGAAACTGAAGATTAATGACATTTTAGAGACTGAATATATGTATATTGTATATATCTACTGAAGATTGCTGCAAGGCATGAAACATGAGATCCTGAAATATGTTGAAATGTTTAAATTTTGTAGCTGATACTTTCAATGTATATTAAAATATTATAGTCCTTGAATTCGGACGACAAAGAGGACAAGTATGACTTTAGAGAAAAAAGAGCAACCTATAGCCCAGGGGAGTGTAAAAAAATTAACCTCCCCCCACTGGCTAAAACGCCTAGAAGTCTATAATCAGAAACATGATTTAACTTCTCTTTCTGTAATAATCCCCTTTGGTGGCAGATTTTATATTATTGACCCTTGATTTCAACTAGTCTTAGTATTAATATATTCAACTAGTCTTAGTAACAATATATTCAACTAGTTTTTCAGGATTTTCCTTCAAATATTTTCAGTTTATATAAAGTTATCTTGTTGAAGCTATGGGAGATATACACCTTCCTATAGTATTTATAAATAAGGTTTATTTTTATCCAGATATATTTAGACATAAATCCAAATACGGTGGGATAAAAACAATACAATGAAAAGGACTTTTTCATTTAAGTTTTTATTGTTTACAAGCTTTTTTCGAATTACAAGTTTACATATAACTAAAGAGAAGCTTTTTGAACTAACAGCTTCTCTTTGCTTCCATATATGCTGTTTAAAAGCTTGATAAATCAAAATTGAAACCGAAAGTCGTCTTCATTGTATTGGTATAATCGCCTACCACCGTAGAAAATTGTTCGGTAATGTGTGAATATAAGTACAAATTCAAGAAACGCAAATTGTTAAAAAAAAATTTATTTTATCTGATTATCCGATTACTTGATAAACAAGGCAGCTTGAACTTTGAACAATCTAAAGTTTGAGATTACTTATATCTGTAAGAGTAAATACTACTAATGTAAAAATTTCTTGCAGGGAATCAGAGGCGTACTCAGGAAGGGGCCCCATTTAAAAAAACCACTCTGGAAAATTCCTGCGTACGCCCTTAGTAGTTTTTTTCTTAGCTACAGACTCGCTCTAAGATTAAGAAAAATACTTAAATTAAATACGTAATATATTGAAATATTTATATGAAACGAATTGTCTCAGGAAGGAACAGATCGACAATTTGAGGGAAGAAAACTCATCTCTGCATTCCAGGAATATGGATTCTGTTTAGGTAAATTTGCAACAGCAGATCCGAAATAAAACAAATATTTGTATTAGTCGTGAATCTATAACGAGTAGGCGGCTATTTTTAAGCTTTTGTCTACCGGAAGCCGGAAGTCTTTTATTTCCAGAAATTCATTTTTTTTTTGATGGCTAATTTAGTGTTATAAAAATCCAGCCGCGTCATGTAAATAGATATTATATTGAAATCTTAAATCTAAGATTTAGAATATTAAATTATGATGATTCCTTTTATATTGTAAACTGCAAAATTTATATATCCCAAAATGGATTCCAAATGAAATCAAACTTTCCTCAAAAATGGCTTAATTTTAAAAGCAATATTAACAAGGGTTACCAGTGGAATGTAAAAATCGGGTTAGGGGGCCGAGCGCTCTGGCTAGATCAGACTTGAGAAGTTGCCGCTTGGGAAATTGAACATTTGGGAAGTTTCCGCTTGGGAAATGACTTTGGGAAAGTACCCGACCTCGTTCAACTACCATACCTAGTCGGTCGCACCCTTTAATGTTCTGTATATTCAATGAACTATTGATAAATGAGTTTTTGCCACAAACTCAAAATTATAATCCCGATGTCGTAGATCTTTGATATTTTAAACTATTGATTCTGATAGACCAAAAAGCCTAAGCTTGAAATATCAAAGGTTTACGCCATCAGGTTTCAGAAAAACTTGAGTTTGTGGCAAAAACTCAATTACTTTTAATTTAAATTTATCAGTTTTTTGGTGTTTTTCTTTAAGTCTCTAAAGCAAAAACTACGATTCTAACATCTAACAAATTATTCTTTGCATTTGCACCAACCAATATGCTTAAACTTAATTTTGCATATTTGATAATTTTCTATACTTGGGTTCGCGAATCAGTGCCATAGCAGATTCACATTGATGCATAAGTTGTCTGAGTTTTATCCTATTTTTGATTTAACTAGTTCGTTTATTTTCTTTTCGTTTAATAAAAGTTTAAAAATTAAAATATCATAGTTGGAGGGGTGCAAGGATATGACCCTGAGCTTGCTTTATCCCTCGCAAAATGGTTCTTTCTCTCTCTCAAAACAGACCAAAAGATGAATCTTGCAACTAAAGTGAGTTTTCACACACACAAAAAGATGGAAAGAAAGAGAAGATGTCGATTAGCAGATTCTATGTAAAGGAACTAAGTTTTTGTCACAAACTCTACTTTTCTAATCTCTATATCTTTGCTTCCCGATATCGTAGACATTTGATATTTCAAACTCATGAATTCTGTTAAATCAAATAATCAAAGGTTTACATCATCAGATTGTACAGATAAAGGGATTAGACAATTTTGTGACAAAAACTCAGTTCCTTTGTAATTTGACCAAGGCTTGTAAAAAATCTAAACCTTCATTGTATTGATCTAAACCCTGACCACTGTATACTATAGCTTAAATATATATTTTTAATCCAGAAAACTAGAAGATTGCATGGCTTGAGGTTGATCAATAGTTAGAAATAATAATGTAAAATCATTTTAAACAAGTATTGAAGATTGTTAACTTTATTTTGGAATGAAGAAACATTTATTCAGGGGTTTGTATCGGAAAACAAGAATGTATATCGAGGATATTTCCCAATACAGCCAGGGAATCTCAGCTATAAGGAGGGGTTCGAGGCAGGAGAACATATTCAAACCATAGAAGATAACCCTCTCCTAGAAAACACCCCTTTTCCAAATATTGAGGTATGGCATTATTGATTATAGTTAAGTATTACTTGGCCTTAAGAAAATGTTTCATATATCCGAGTTGTTAAAAAAAAAGATTTTTTGCACCAAATTAAACAAAAATTACAACATTTGATCGGTTATGGTAATGCTAATAATACTTTAAACAAGGCCGTTATAACTGGGGTTTTCTGTGGGGGAGGTGGGAGGGGGGAACGACTATAACATAGAAGTTTTTATTTGAGATGAAAACTTGTCATTTTATCTTGATTTAAAGATCTTTTACATCTAACATTGTTTATATGATTACACTTTTTACTTAGCTTAACCATTTTCACGTTTTCTAGTTAGCTTGAATTTGATGATATCCATAGCTTACATTTTTTTTTATCATATTTATTCAACTACAAAGCATGATATATTACAAGTAGGCAATTTTTACTATTATTTATTATTAAACTAGTCATTTAAGTTTTTTTTTCATATTTATTCAACTACAAAGCATGATATATTACAAGTAGGCAATTTTTATTATTATTTATTATTAAACTAGTCATTTTAGCTAAAATTTGATGATATCTATAGCTCACATAAAAAATCTTATATTATCTTTTATTATCATTTTTTATTAAACTAGTCATTTTAGCTAAAATTTGATGATAAAAAAATCTTATCATTTTTTATCATTTTTATTATTATTTATTATGTAACTAGCCATTTTATCTGAAATTTGATGATATCTACAGTTCACATAGAAAATTTTATTATTAAATTGTTCAGTCTTGCTTAATTTTGTTTTTTTCTAACAAACTACTAAATACACTCGAAAACCAACCTTTCTAACCTAATAACAGTTTTATCTTGGAAAAAATTTGAAATATTTTAAGTTTTTGACTGAATATAAATCATCAGTGTTAAAAGTGTTAACAGTAAATCTAATTCAGGGAATGGAAAAAGAATGTGAATGGTTTAAAACAGGGTTCACCAAAACTCGTGCTTCCTTGACTTTGGCGGCAGAAACTCTAATGGAAATGATTGCAGAAGCAGGTTTTTAAATCCTGTATAGGGTTGCCCACAAAGGATGAGACTTTGCAGAGACGACTGTACAAAATTTCTCCGGTATTTTCCCTTAGATGGATGGTTCTCTGCAACTGCAACCTTGTTTCCTTTAATTATTCCAAGTTCGTCCTTAAATTGCTTTATATTTGAAGAGTTTTTAAGTTGTCAATAAAGTTTTATCCCGTGTGGGTAACCCTGTATATCTACAAATTATGTATACGATGTGGGCACAGGGTAATGGGTTTACATAGAAATAATTATTGAAAGCAACCTTCATAATTAAGGGGTCTGATTGTCTAAAGAGTTAGGAAATTGGTTTGCCAAAACTTGGTCACAGCCCTTAATGTTAATGTTATGTGGCAAGACATGTTTTGTATTATAAGCAAAATGAAAATAGAACAATTATGATATATATATATATAGTGTATATCAAATTATTGGTTTTAGTTCGGTTTGATTTAAAATTTCCACTAATTTCTGGCATTTACAAACTCAATTTAATAAAGGCTTCCTTCTTGTCTTTCAGCTTTCACCTTTCTTGTTTATATCCTTCATTACTGTCACTAATCAATCACATTATCTACATTTATTTCATCTGTAAAAATTGGATTTATTTCAAAACCTTATTATGCATATCTTTAAGTTTTATCTGTAATAACGATTCATTAATATAAATAGTAATCTAGAAAAACGAGCCATGTTGATTAATCCAATTGCAGTCATGAGCGAGCCTGGAAACAAACATACAGCTCTACAGTATATAGATCTTAAAATAATCTTTGTATTCGCATTAATAAAATTACAGGTGGAGAAGACAAGTCCTTTTTCTCCTCTTTCAAAGCTGGAATACCACTTTCTACACACAGAATCATCAGATATCCACACAGAGATCAGGAGATACCACCACATGCCAGAATATCCAAGGTTAGATATCCACACAGAGATGAGGATATATACCACCACATGCTAGAATATCCAAGGTTAGATATCCAAACAGAGATCATGATATACTACCACATGCTAGAATATCCAAGGTTAGATATCCACACAGAGATCCTGATATACTACCACATGCTAGAGTATCCAAGGTTAGATATCCACACAGAGATCAGGATATACCACTACATGCTAGAGTATCCAAGGTTAGATATCCACACAGAGATCAGGATATACCACCACATGCTAGAGTAGCCAAGGTTAGATATACAATCAGGATATACCACCACATGCTAGAGTATCCAAGGTTAGACATCCACACAGAGATCAGGATACTACCACATGCTAGAGTATCCAAGGTTAGATATCCACACAGAGATCAGGAAATACCACCACATACTAGAATATCCAAGGTTAGATACTTAATTTACACAAGAAGAAAAGTAATTAATTTATTCCATTATTAAATGTTAAGGTAAAAAATAAAAAATTTTATGACAGCCCAATTAAATTCACTGTTCAAAACTTAGTGTGAAAGTTTAGTTTAAGACAGGGTTTCCAACGGAAGTAAATTTACGTGCTAAAAAATCCGCGAAAAAAATGAGGAAAATGGACATCAAATATTAACATTTTTACCCTTCAAGATACTTTTTATCAAAAATTATGGATATTTCTCAGTTATGATATTTTTAATTTTCCAAGAAAATTTACACTTTTATAGCTTTAGGTTACAAATAAAAAGCATGTTAATTATTAGAAATTAAAAATTTTCAGAACTGTAACAAATCTCAAAGATTAATGGTGAACCACACTTTCGAGAAAGAAGGGGTGTTTCTTGTGAGCCCCCCTATACTTCAGTTCATCCTAGAGAACGGAGGCCACCATTATCTACATTTTAAAATTAAACTAAAACAGATTTTCATCCTCCCTTTTGCTGGTTATCTATTATATTTCTATTTTATAGCTAGTAAAACCTTAAAGTTGATAATTTGAAAATATTTGTTCAAAATCAAGTAATAGTCAATTCGCGTTTAAAAATTGTATAAGCTTCTCTTTTCACCATTCCTCCTAAAATCAAATTTTTTTTCATAATCACTAGAAAAGTTTTGTGATAAAAACCTAATTTCTTAAAAAAAATATTGCCAGGATAAGATAATCTCAACTGGTGCTCATGTGGATTCAGGCTTTCTCACCCTTCTTGAAACCTTCGGGCAACCAGGACTAGAGCTGGAGCTAGACGGAGATTGGAGATCCGTTCTAGTTTCTCAAAACTTACTAGTTGTCAATATAGGAGAACAATTAGGTACAGGATTTTCTAACCTTATATCTTTACAACCTGATGTCGTAGACCTCTTATATTTCAAGCTATTATTAATCATGTTAGATCAAACAATTTGCAATATAAAAGGTTTACACCATCAGGTTGCAAAGATAAAGAAAGACTCAATTCCTTTATATTTACTCTAATATTTGAAATGAAATAACTTTCATGGGTCGCGATCAAGAGCTAAAGTGATTAGCTTTCAGCCTATACCCCCTTTCATTTTTCCTTTACAGTCCCTTTAAAATGATCACTTTGTTATCACTATTATCAATAAGATTTTAGATGTGTCAATAATTAATTAGCACGGATGAGTTGTGGTGCGTTTCGAGCAACTATACACCGAGTTGTGGATATTGGAAAGGACAGAATATCGATGCCATTCTTTTACGAGCCCCACTGTGACTTCAATATCAATACAACTATTCCCAAGGAAAGCTTCGAAACTATATGTATAGAATAATTTGACAGTCTGAAAACTGTAGAAATGTGAGTTTATGACAAAGTTTATGTTTTAATAACTTTGTTGGAACATTCAACAAGAAATTTATAAAAAAAAACTACAATTAGGGTTTCCGATTTTTGCGGATAAAAGTTCCGTAAAGGCCTTAGCTTGCGGAACCTTTTCTGAAGCTGTTAATAAGGATAAAAATTAACTTTACGGAGCCAAATTAATCCGGAAAAATATGAAAACCCTAACTATACAATTGGCTGAAATTTCTTTGCATTATTAAGTCAACAGAATAAAAGAAAAGCTGTAAAATAAAGAAAAAACAGCTATACTGATGAATTCAATATGGATCGGTAACAATATTAATATTGCCTGCACTTGACTTTATAGTTAGCCCTGGCATATTTTAAACGATTAGAATATTCTAGTATGATAACTGAAGGTTGCCGTATGATTTTTTTAGTACTATTAGCAAAGCCTATTATTCCTATGATTATCATACAAGGAAATTTTTATATTTAAAAAAATACAATAAAGACGACTTTCTTTTTCAATTTTGATTTCTACCAAGCTTTCAAACAGCATGGATATACATTAACATGGAAACAACGAGAAGCTGTCATTTATAGCTTCTCTTTGTTTACTTGTAATCTTATAAGTTGAAAAGTTAAAAATCACAACTTAAATAGAAAAAAGTCTTTATTGTATTGATATAAATGCCAACCACCGTACCAGGGAAATTTTTTACAGGTTCGTTAAAATTGAGATAATTAATTAATTTTTAAATAAAAAAGTCTTTATTGTATTGATATAAATGCCAACCACCGTACCAGGGAAATTTTTTACAGGTTCGTTAAAATTGAAATAATTAATTAATTTTTAAATAATTCTTAAAATTCTTTAATAAAATTCACGATACTTTCTAGTTTTAAAAGCACTTCTACGATATTCTTTTTTCAAGCTTTGCATTTACAGAATCTACTTGGAAATGGAGAAATACCGAGTAAGGAGTTTGTTCCTTTCGCAGCTTTCATTCTCAAGAAACTTGGTAATTTGTAATTGTCATTTTTTTATATTACCTAGCTACAAATATAATTTAGATTCTTCTTTTTAAAAAATGAAATTTTTGGTAAAAAGTATGAAAAGGATAAAAAACTTGAATTTTTTGTCCAATTTCTCAGTTCCCCTCCACCCAGATATTCAAAAATCATTCCAGACACCGGGTTAATTCTTAAAAATATTCACCACTGTGTACAACTATAGGTATACATTTTGCTACGCAAAACATTCTTCTGTACTATACCTAGACAATAATTTGTTATAAAACATTTGTATTTCAGTGATTTATGCCGAGTATAGTGGTTTGTATGAGAATCTCCCAGACTGGATAAAAGAAAGATACTTGACTCCTAACCATTTTACCAAGCTCTCATGTTGGGCCCTGGACACTGATCTCATTATAGACGGAGAGAAACATTAAAATAGTTTATCACTATACTTGATCTTTAGAAATATATTATAAATAATAATTCATTCTTGTCTAATTTTACATTATTTGAATTTAGTTCCACATCACAACACACATATGGACCCTGAAAAATGACGATCTGACCCGTGTAAAGTCCACAAGAAAATTAATGTGACCAGAGCTGGGAACTTTTGAATGGTGGATATCGGGATTAAGGCTTAATCCACTCTTTTTCTTAATCTCCAGATTAACATAATCTTGCAATATTATCTTACAATTGTATGAAAAACGATAAAATTCAAATTAATATTTAATCATCTGAGAAGTGAGAAACTGTAGCAGCCAATTAGAGAAAAGCGGGCAGAACAGAAATATTCTCATTGGAGAAAACAATTAACGGATATCCAAGGAGATAGAAAAAGAGTGGATTAAGGACTAAAATGAAAGGTTTCCACAGTGAATATTTGGATCAAGAAGTCAGGATTAGAGTTTATCCATTCTAAAGTTTTCAGCTCAGAGCTTGGAACTTTTGTGTAGATTTTGCTTCATCTCTTGATTTTGTTTTCCCGCCATTTCTCTGTTCACTAATTGGTTGCACCGAAAATTCCATTACTTCTGATTGGTTGTTCAGTTTAGTTGTTTAATATATATATATATAAATGAATATTCGTGTGTTTTTTATCATTATTACAAAATTTTCTCAGATCTGTACCTGTATTGTTTCAATAAAAAGTTTGAAAGAGAGAGTTTCCGCACATGAAACTCTGGTCGGTGGAATTTTAAGCCAGCACTTCCCTGGATATCGAATAAATATTAAATTAATCTGTAGATTAATAAAAGATCGATATCAAGCATAGCTCTTGATATCTACAAGACAAGAGTTCCCCACCTCAGGAATTGAAGTAGAAAACTGAAAAGTCAGAGGAGTATCCAATATCCATAGCATCTTTGACAGGGATATCAGACAAGTTGGTTTAATAAATTTCACTTTTAAAATAAAATTCTTAAAAATGACAACATTATATTTTATTTTTAAACTAATAAGAAATTTAATCCATTTCTATTATATTTGCGAAACCATAATTACTGCAATTAGTTGCAATAAAACTGCTTAAAACTGGAAAATAAAGCAATTGAACTAGTACAGTTTGACAAATATCAAATATAAGGAAGGAATCTATAGTATCTTCAATATAGTTATCAAATGACAACTGCGCGTGAAAAAAATATAAAAATATGCTTTTTTCCATATGTGCAGATATAACTAAATGAAGGAAGGAAAGTAGTAATAAAAAGGGCTGAAAGTAAGGAGCATAGGAAGAAGAAGACTGAACGGAAGGAGCATGAAAAGAAGGAAAGAGAATGGGAAGGAGAAACTAGAAAGGACTAACAGGAAAGAGAATATTAAGATTGAAAAGAGGATGTGAAGAAAAAGGAAGAATTATAAGAAATAAAAGGAAGTGTAATGTTAAGAAAACCATGTTTTATGAAAAGAAAAGAAACTTGAAAGAATGGATTTAAAATGAGTCCAAGAAAAAAGCTTTCAAGTGCCTGGAGTATTCTGTACTAAATTATATAGTGTCCTGACCTTAACAATTAAAGTATTCNGTGTAAAACTGAATCTCGACGAAGAAATCTGTAACATAATATCTAGGGTTAAAACAAACCAAATCAACAATAATGGATTTATTTAAATTTTTCTATATTTTCCCTAAGCAGAAAATATAACAAGCATTTTCACATATTACATATAAATGCGCTATGTTTACAAACTAAATAACATTTGATAAACACATTAACCCTCCCCCCCCCTCACTCACATTCATGGTTGACAGTATGTAAAACTCATATTGAAACTAAAAACATGAAAACTGACAAATATATTAGGATCTATTTAATATCCAGTCATGATTAGGAATACCATTTATCATTGTGTTTAGATAAAACATAAAACAACGGAAGAACATCAACATTGTTTGTAAACTTGATAAAAAAATGTCTGCATAAAAACTTTTGGAACAATTCTCTGTATAATAATGGGACGAAAACACTTGAGAGAGAGAAATCATTTCTTGATGGGAGAAGTTTTCTCAATTTCATAAGACGAGTATGCTTTATGATTGAACAAATTTAAATGATGGGACGAGCATGCTCTAAATGATGGGATGAGTATGCTCTAAATGATGGGATGAGTATGCCCTAAATGATGGGATGAGTATGCTCTAAATGATGTGACGAGAATGCTCTAAATGATGGGAGGAGTATGCTCTAAATGATGTGACGAGAATGCTCTAAATAATGGGAGGAATGTGCTCTAAATGATGGGACAAGTATGCTCTAAATGAGAGGATGAGTATGCTCTAAATGATAGGACAAGCATGATACGAATAATAGGACCAGAATAATCTATATAATAGGACTAGTATGCTGTAAATGATGGGATGAGTATGCTCTAAATGGGGACGAGTGTGCTCTATAAATGCTTTAATTGATGGCACGCGTGTGCTCTAAATGATGGGATGAGTATGCTCTAAATGATATGTAAAATTTTGAACACCATCAAATATGAACAAGATTGTCTTAACTTCTAATTGGGGCCATCCTTTTGGTAAGTTCACACGTTTTGTAACCTTTGTTTTGTAACCTTTGTTTTGTTGACTCTCAACAGAAAAAAACATTAAAATTCGTCACTTAATTCACATCATTTTGAAGGGTCGAGTAAGCTAATATATCAAGAAGGGATAATTTATAGGGTGATTAAGCTGTTTATATGAGAAGTATATTGTATTTAAAGGTGGCTGCTTTATTTTTGAAAGATGACGAGTATGCTACGTCTGTTAGGGGGACGAGTATGCTACGTCTGTTAGGGTGACGAGTATGCTACGTCTGTTAGGGGGACGAGTATGCTACGTCTGTTAGGGGGACGAGTATGAATGAACCGTGTGCATAAAAGGACAAGTGTAGAGAATGAAAACCATGAGTAAACGTTCCAAGAAAAGATTCCGTAGTTGCATACAGTGCAGTCCTTCGTGCATCTTCTTTTTCTTTACATTGTTCTATACGGCCCTTGCACCTTCAAGAACTGAAAATATAAACAAGGTTGGAAAACATATTATTGGGAGATTATTAACATCAGTTCATTAACATAAATTGGGGCTAAAAAATATCCCCTCTCCACAATACAAAGGATATTTTTTGAGGTTCATTATGCAAAACTTCTGGATTTTTAAGGGTTAAAAACATCTGAAGAATCAGTCATGAACATTTTTATATCGATAAAATACAACCCTACTCCGGCCCCCTTGAGTTTCTTTAATGTATTGCTACCTGAATAACAAGTGATGGCCCACCGGCTACGATTTCTGCAGGAATTTGAGTTAAGGGACAGTTTTCTATACTCATTATCTAGAGTTAATATTAATCAGTTTTCTATACTCATTATCTAGAGTTAATATTAATCAGTTTTATATACTCATTATTTAGAGTTAATATTACTCAGTTTTCTATCATCATTATTTTAGTTGATCCTATGGCTATTATTAAATGTCAAAAAAAATCTAAAATGTCAATCACTGAATGAAGCTTAGCAACAAGAAATTACTGTTAAAGCATGTCAGATAATTTTCTTGAGAAATGTATGAACAGGTTCAAGTATGACCTTATATTGTGTTTGAAGTGAACCCACCTGTAAGTTAGAACACAGCGCGAGTTCGAATGGAAGAGAATGTAGGTTTGGATTATCATTAACATACAGGGACTCCAGGGCTTCCAGGGAACCAATCTCCTGGAGTTAAACACAATTAACGGGGAGGGATGATTATTAATATATTATGCGTAGGAAGAAAGTGTAATAATCAAAATTATTGTTATAATATTGAAAGAAAAACCGTGGAATAATTTTGATTATTCACCGAAATCTCTAGTCTAAAGGTATGAGTTCGAGAAAAGTTACGATATTAAAGGGACTGAAGGCGTAATTTTAAGTGACCTTCCATTGATAGAGAGTCATGTACGATTCACAAGAAACTTGAGGTTACAGTGTACACTATTCACTCTGTGCTAGTGTACACTTGCGCGGTTTCTTGACAACCAACTTCCCGCTGTATAAATAAGAATATCTACGAAATCCTTGATTAGACAAAGGGTTAAAGGGTATCGTTGTGAATCGGGCATGCCACTCTATAAAATGAATGTCACTTGAAATTACGCTTGCAATCCTTTGCAAGCGTAATATATACTATACTGCACTACCATTGGTGGGAGTTCTGGTCACGAAACACGGACTTGTAAATAATATTTTTATTTATATCATTAAAAAAATTATAAAATAATAATTGAAGAAAACCTAAGTTACAATTAGATTTCCCTGGGATATCTTTGTTTTCAGATTGGTTGCATATTTGCTAAACATGATCTGTTTAAACCTACTATTTCCATACAAAATTGTATATATATGAATTTTCGTATAAATTGGACACAGTTTTATATCAATATCTAGAGACAGGAACATCAGATAAAACTTTCACGGGTCGCGATCAAGAGCTAAAGTGATTAGCTTTCAGCCTAAACCCCCTGTCATTTTTCCTTTACAGTCCCTTTAAGGACAGACATATTGACCATTTGGGAGACTAAATCATTTACCTTTTGAGACTAAAATACTAAACTCTGCACTGTAGGTATAAATACTGACATCTACAGGCTAGGATATTGAGTTGACCTCTAAATACAATAATACCTAACCTATAAAGAACACACATAGACCTATAGAGGCTTAGGTATTGACATTTTGAAATTGAATACTGACCATTGACACAAATATTAACCTCTATAGGCTAAATTATTAACCTCATTAGACTAAATATTAACCTCTATAGGCTAAATTATTAACCTCATTAGACTAAATATTGACCTCTATAGACTAAATTATTAACCTCATTAGACTAAATATTAACCTCTATAGGCTAAATTATTAACCTCATTAGACTAAATATTGACCTCTATAGGCTAAATTATTAACCTCATTAGACTAAATATTAACCTCTATAGACTAAATTATTGACCTCATTAGACTAAATATTGACCTCTATAGGCTAAATTATTAACCTCATTAGACTAAATATTGACCTCTAAAGGCTAAAATAAATACTGATATGTAAAGGCTAAAATATGGACCTCTGAGATTAAAATAATGACCTGTTAGAGGCTAAAATATTGACCTCTTCAGACTAAAATACTGACCTCTGGAAGGAATGCCAAGTAGTTCTCCCCGGCGGACAGGTACTGGAGTTGGCTGAGCTGTGCTGCAAACGGAAGATTTATAACAGTAGTATTAACAATAAAAATAATAAAAATAACAACAACAATAATTACAAATCAAATCAAATCATTGACAAAAATAAAAATAATAAATATTATTAGGATTAATTTAATTTTGACGCGAATCCGGATCTAGTCGTTTAATAAAAAAAAGTATATCCGGTTCCGGCTAATCAATGTTTATTTTGCTATTTCTAAATTCAAAACAAATTTCGCTAGTTTTTTCTTTATTTTGAAACTTGATTAGAAAGGTTTTATTGTTTGACACTAAAAATGTGTGTGTTTCCAAATGTTTTGGTTTAAATTGTGCCACTTGGATCAGGATTCAGGGAGCTGAAATGTTGCGGAACCAATCCTAAGCACTAATAGTAACAATATCAATAATGCTAAGCTGTGAGAATCATTTATGATACACTTTTATTTAAGAGTCACTGAAAATTACTTTTAGAATCAAGTGGGTCGGTTTAGAGGTGTAATTTTTCTGCTTAGTTCTTTAGATCCATAACCTACCTAATTCTTAATTCTAAAAGAACTGGGATGAATATTGTATTTGTTAAGTAGAACCAAGTCTACGGGCCGATGATGGTCGAGGTCTAAGGTCGAATATAAAAATAGAACATTTCTATTATAAATAATCTACCTATAGCTCTGGGAAGTTGTGTGAGTGCATTAGACTGTAGGATCAACCTTGTGAGTTCTCTCAACCTTCCAACCTCAGCAGGAATACTCTCCAGGTAGTTCTCCTCCAGATCCAGGATACGTAACCTTCAGGTTCAAATATAGATTAATACTAGACTCGGAAAACAGATCCAGAATACATAACCTTTAGGTTCAAATATGGATTAAAACTAGGCCCGGAGAACAGATCCAGGATACGGAACCTTTAGGTTTAAATATCATATGGATTAATACTAGGCCCGGAGAACAGATCCAGGATACGTAACCTTTAGGTTCAAATATATTATTGCTGGACCCTGAGAACAGATTAAGGATACGGAACCTTCAGGTTCAAATATAGATTAATGCTGGACCCGGAGAACAGATCCAGGATACGGAACATTTTGGTTTAAATATGGATTAATACTAGGCCCGGAGAACAGATCCGGGATACGTAACCTTCAGGTTCAAATCGAGGTAAATGCTAATCCCGGAAAACAGATCAAGGATACGGAACCTTTAGGTTCAAATATAGATTGATACAAGGCCCGAAAAACACTAAGTGCGGATAAAATAAGGATGACTCCATCATTCTTTATCAGACAAAGGTTTATAGTGGTATATCCACTCTCTGTGGAAGTGACCCTTAAATATTGCAACTTTATTAAAAGGAAAATTGTAAACAGTTTAACTTAATCTTGAAGGAAACTTTTGAAGTATTTAGTCTCATTTAGCAAGGGCTATGATTGAAATGAATTATTAGTCCTATCTCCGAACTATGACAAGTGCTATGATTGAAGTGAATTATTAGTCCTATCTCCGAACTATGACAAGTGATATGATTGAAGTGAATTATTAGTCCTATCAACTTGAAAGAATGGATTTAAAATGAGTCCAAGAAAAAAGCTTTCAAGTGCCTGGAGTATTCTGTACTAAATTATATAGTGTCCTGACCTTAACAATTAAAGTATTCATATAGTAAATATTTCATAAGAACTTCCTTGTTAAACTATGAGTTCTTGGTCTTGAAGACTAAACAACGTGAATATGACGTGCAATATTCAAGTTCACAACCTTAAAGACAAGGTTACATACAGGGCTACCCAAAAAAAGATGAAACAATGTAAAACTGCCAATATTCCATGTTAGGTAAGGTTAGCATTGAAAGAAAGTGATGTGTAAAATTATCTTAAATAACAAAGATGACGTGCTAGGGATAAATCAAGCATACAGCGAATACAGACCGCTAAAGAAAACCGTATGAATTGAAGAAACAAGCCTGAATAGAGTCCTCTCTGAAATTTAATCAAATTTAATAAGTGCCGCATATAACTTAATTGTAAATTTTATTTTTGTGCCGCGTATATCTTAATTGCATATTTTTTTTTGTGCCGCATATACCTTACTTGCGTATTTTCTTTTTGTGCCGCACATTTTCTTTTTGTGCCGCATATAAACTAATTGTATATTTTCTTTTTGTGCCGCATACAACTAAATTGTATATTTTCTTTTTGTGCGGCATATAACTAAATTGTATATTTTCTTTTTGTGCCGCATAAAACTTAATTGTATATTTTCTTTTAGTGCTGCATATAACTAAAATGCATATTTTCTTTTCATGCCGCATATAACTTATTTTCCAAATTTTCTTTTTGTGCCGCATATAACTTAATTTCATATTTTATTTATGTGCCGCATATACCTTAACTTCATATTTTCTTGTGCCGCATATAACTTAATTGCATATTTTCTTTCTGCAATTTGGACTAAACATTCGAACGGTCACTTATTCTTTCCTCTCCTTAAACAACTTGGAATAATCAGTTTGGTCGACTTAAATCGGTGTAAAACTGAATCTCGACGAAGAAATCTGTAACATAATATCTAGGGTTAAAACAAACCAAATCAAAAATTCGGCTTTGGGATAGTTAGTATTCTGGAAAGCATTTCGAAATTTTTTGGATCTATCGTCCCCAAAATTAATAGATTAATAACTGTACATTTTTTAACCTTAAAACTGTAGCCATATTTTCCTAAACAAAAGACAGGTTTTGACGCTATCTTAAATTTCGAAAAAGATAATACTTATGCGGGTGGTAATGGTTTTAATATAAATTCTACGCGTTCCTATCACATTTATTATGCTCCATATTAAGAGTCGTAATATTAATGAACTGAGCCGGGCCCCCGGAGGGAAACGCTGTGAACTGGTTGCGAGAGAGTGTGATCGAGTTCAGATTATCCAAGGAGGCGAGGAGTCCCTCGGGTAAGGTCGCGATGCAGTTGTTCTCCACGTTGAACTCCTCCAGGAGAATAGAGTTAGCAAGAGTTCGAGGGATAGATCCACACTTTAATCTATTGTACCTTAAATAAGAACATTTTTAGATTTTTGTTAAAGCAAACGATATATTATCACTAAGATATCCAGTTTGTGTACAAATACATTTTCGGGAGATAAAATTTTTGACTTAACCGCGGGTTCCCTCGACCAATTTTGCATACACAAATCCATCGCTACGAGGATGCTTTCTGGACAAAATTGGCCTTGAAAACCTTTGGTGAAGAATATTTCCAATAACTACCCTGTAAAATAGTTAAAATTATTCCCCTCATTTTTGGCGATCACTCCTTTTATCAGAGTGGTTTAAGAGATAGGAACTAGGAAAGATCTTCCATGGAACCAGACATAGAACCACCATCAGGCGGCCTGGAATCTATCCGGATAAAAGTAGAATACCTGAGACCAAGTTGACAGAGCTGAGTAAGGTTCCCTATCTCCATGGGTAAATCTTCTAGCTGATTGTGCTGAAGGTATAGGCTCGCCAGCTGAGTGCAGTCTCCTATCTCCGGAGGTAAATGTTTCAGCTGATTGTAACTGCAGTCACAGGTCACCAGAGATTTCAACTCACCGATCCGTCCTGAACAGCATTGTAACATCAAATATAATCCGTATGTTTTTTTTTCTGAAATTTCTTCCTTAGTCTCGCTTTTTAAAGTGCCAGGAAAATTTGTAGGGACAGGAACTCTGATTTTGTAATCTCTATATCTTTGCAACCCAATGTCCTAAGACCTTAGATATTTCAAACTATGGATTATGTTAGATCAAAAAATCGAAGGTTTACAATTACATCATCAGGTTAAAAATATATAAAGATTAGTAAATTTGAGTTAATGGAAAAAACAAAGAAAATAAGAAAATAAAAACAATGTCAACAAGCTTTCATTTTTAAAAATGCTTCAGAACTCTGATGGCCCTGTAGAAAATTAGAAAGACGTATTTTTGAGTTTCCAACGATTTATTGTTTAATTTAAAAAGCTCTTTGAATGTTAGAGAATAATAATTCTGAAATCGTACCTGGTAATTCTGTAATATTGTTCTCTCGTATAGAAAGGTTTGTAAGGTTGACAAGATTTCCTAACTCCGGGTCCACATCCCGGATCCGGTTAAACCGCATGTAAAGCGTTGTCAGACTAACCAACTTATACACCACGGAGGGTATCTCCGTAAGACGGTTGTGCCTGCAGTCCAGAACCCGGAGGACCTGGAGGCTTGCCAGTTGCTCCGGCAGGGAGGTGATAACGTTCTCGGAGAGGGAGAGGGTTTTCAGGTTCGTTAGGCATCCGATCTCCGGGGGCAGGGTTGCAAGTCTGAAAAGATGAGATGCTAGAAAGTAGAAACTAAATGCCAGACTGATAGAGTTCTCTGAACTGCATATTGTTTTTAAAGGATGCACTGCATAATTGAAGAATATATATCCTTAAAAAGTGTGTTCACAATTTTCAACAGTAATATATCGGAACCTCTTATCTAAGAAACGATGCCGTAGAATTTACTGTTTCTAGAAAAGGAAAAATTTCTGTCAATTCTTGCGGGTTATATAATATATTACATCTGCTAAAATTTACCCAATTATGATAATAAACTGGCCTTTTCACCCGGAAATTCCACGATTGCATCACACTATTACTTTATTATTAATTTTACTTCCCTAACTGTATTTGTATTCAATTATCAAGCAATTTCCTGCTTGGAGTTACTTCCATTTAATAGGTTTATAGTTCACCTTTTCTTTCTTATCTTATTTTTGATTTTATATACATCTAAAGAGAAGAGGGGCAGTGGGGGGGGGGGCTTTGAGAATCCAAAAGTATTTTTTAAAGTTTAATTAAAGGGACTGGGGATTCCCAGTGAGTGGGGTTCGATTTTTAGCCAAATCTATAGAAAAGAGGGGGGATCTTAAATCGTAGAACCCCTATTGGTAGAGAGGATAGTAGGTTCTCCTTCATATTCAACTTCTGAAGATATTTAGCTCGGGAGAATATCCCGTACGGGATCCTACACCAGAGTATTTATAATAAACCAATACAATAAACATATAAGATAACAA
>NW_019396036.1:0-58027 GCF_000591075.1 Eurytemora carolleeae
AAAAAATTATGATAAATGTGAAAAGTGTCTTGTAAAGGATAAAAAGAAACTTTTCTTTATTTACTTCAAGACAATTTTTTTCAGGTTTCAGATATCAATGGGACCTATGCTTTGAGGTAAGGCTGAATGGTATTTAGAAATACACAATGAACGCCTTGTTTATGTTATTATTATGGACTTTAGCGTCCCACACTGTTGACAACTGATTTTCCACACGTTGTTATTTGATCCGATTTTGAGACGTTTTTTTGTTGATATTTCTTCATATATTATATATATTTAAATATAAATCAAAATATACTTTGTTTGTTCGTATCCAATAAACGTCAAACCGGCGGAATCGACCCAACCCAAATTTGTTGTGGGACCTCACATGACCCCTGGGGAGGTTTAGGAATGTTCAGAGTTTTAAAATCTGTCTCCAAAAAACTATGATATTCTTCAATAAATCATTTATTATCTAAGAGAAAATTCTGAGCATATCTGAGCATATCTAAAATTTGAAATAGAAGCCTAGTTTATGTATAAAATATTAAACACTGTAGATTGAGCATATCTAAAATTTTTGACTCACCCTGTATATATATAACTAGATAAAGAAAATGAGTCTTTGCCACAAACTCTTATTATGATTTTCTTATTCCTACATCTTTACAACCCAATATCACAAACCTTAGATATTTCAAACTGTGAATTCTGTTAGATCAAAAGGTTTACACCATCAGAAAGTAAAGACAGCGATCAGAAATTTCAATTTGTGGAGAGAAAAAAATTTCTTTGTAATCTAAAATACATATGCACAAAATCAAAAAACAAGGAGCCAAGAGGTTCCAAAGTTCTACCAGTAATATCGCATAAATTTCTCCTTCTGACAGAGCTTTGTTTAGTAAAAATGTGAAGTAAAATACAGAACTATTTATAAATATTCAATATTAAACATGAAGTCATAAAATAAACCTTATCAGAATTTGTGCTAAAATTATATATTATATTTTTGATATTTGACAAATAATATTCAATATTAAACATGAAGACATAAAATAAACCTTATCAGAATTTGTGCTAATATTATATATTTTTTTTTGATATTTGACTTAAAATATTTTTGATAATAAAGGATTTTTATAAATAATTTTTATCAAATGAACTTAAATTGTTTAAAACTATTTTTTCTTTGAAAAACAGAACTCCACTAGGTTTGCATACTCTCTAGTTGGATTGAAAGAGTTGAAACCTAGACAAATTAAAACTTGCTGCATACATTGAAGTATTAGCATAGCATAAATCTTTATCAAGCATCGCATTGCAGTTGTTTAGCGCATAATAAAATTCTTCTCAAGAATTTATAAACCTGATTTTCTTAAAGAGACTTACCACGTAAACTCAAGAGTAAGTTAAAGAGTAACATTCCCAAACCACAACGGTGTTAGTACCCTTTAATAGTTGTTTTGTTACTTTAAATTAAATTTCATTCTTGATTCTGAAAACCAAAATTGAAGTTCGTAATTTTTCAGATAAAAAATCTAGAATATCTTTTTACTCTTAAAAGATGCCGTTGTTGATTGTGCAAGTGGGGGTTCACTTGAAATTACGTCTGTAGTCCCTTTCATGAGATTGAGAATCCCTTTCATAAGATTGAGAATCCCTTTCATGAGATTGAGAATCCCTTTCATGAGATTGAGAATCCCTTTCATGAGATTGAGAATCCCTTTCATGAGATTGAGAATCTCTTTCATGAGATTGAGAATCCCTTTCATGAGATTAAGAATCCCTTTCATGAGATTGAGAATCCNAGATGGGGCACATTGCTCTAGTATACTTCAATATCAGATGGGACACATTGCTCTTGTATACTTTAATATCAGATGGGGCACATTGCTCTAGTATACTTCAATATCAGATGGGACACATTGCTCTTGTATACTTTAATATCAGATGGGGCACATTGCTCTAGTATACTTCAATATCAGATGGGACACATTGCTCTTGTATACTTTAATATCAGATGGGGCACATTGCTCTAGTATACTTCAATATCAGATGGGACACATTGCTCTTGTATACTTTAATATCAGATGGGGCACATTGCTCTAGTATACTTCAATATCAGATGGGACACATTGCTCTTGTATACTTTAATATCAGATGGGGCACATTGCTCTAGTATACTTCAATATCAGATGGGACACATTGCTCTTGTATACTTTAATATCAGATGGGGCACATTGCTCTAGTATACTTCAATATCAGATGGGACACATTGCTCTTGTATACTTTAATATCAGATGGGGCACATTGCTCTAGTATACTTCAATATCAGATGGGACACATTGCTCTTGTATACTTTAATATCAGATGGGGCACATTGCTCTAGTATACTTCAATATCAGATGGGACACATTGCTCTTGTATACTTTAATATCAGATGGGGCACATTGCTCTAGTATACTTCAATATCAGATGGGACACATTGCTCTTGTATACTTTAATATCAGATGGGGCACATTGCTCTAGTATACTTCAATATCAGATGGGACACATTGCTCTTGTATACTTTAATATCAGATGGGGCACATTGCTCTAGTATACTTCAATATCAGATGGGACACATTGCTCTTGTATACTTTAATATCAGATGGGGCACATTGCTCTTGTATACTTTAATATCAGGTGGGACACATAGCTCTATACTTCAATATCAGGTGGGACACATAGCTCTAGTATACTTCAATATCAGATGGGACACATAGCTCTAGAATACTTCAATATCAGATGGGGCACATTGCTCTAGTATACTTCAATATCAGATGGGGCACATAGCTCTAGAATACATTAGTATCCGATGGGGCACATTGCTCTTGTATACTTTAATATCAGATGGGGCACATTGCTCTAGTATACTTCAATATCAGATGGGACACATAGCTCTAGAATACATTAATATCAGATGGGGCACATTGCTCTTGTATATTTTAATATCAGATGGGACACATTGCTTCATGCTTCAGCGTTAAGAGGTGTTCAGCTAAAACCTGTCATTTTATTTTTTTTGTCCATTGATAATCGAACCAAATTTAACTTTAAATCTACAAAATATTTAGGAGATGAAACACGTCAGAGAAACCTTCTTCGAGAAATTCTTAATTCTTAATTTTGATCTCACGACGCAGTTAAAATATTGTACTTCATGATATCCTGCTAAAAAGTATCTTATTATTTGAATAATTCGGGTGAAGTGTTCCAATTCTCACTATAGAACCTTTAAAAAAATCTTTACACAAATTTTTTTTTCAGAAAACAAAAAATTTAAAGAATTCGAGATTCCATGCGACATCTTTCCTTGGTCCATGTACTAACTATTTCGATACATTTTTACGGATTTCGTTTAATGGTTTTTAGTATATTTTAATTTCGTGTTCTAAATCTTAAGTAATCACAAAAATTTCTGATACCTTTACTTAAACATTTTCTTGGAAATATATTGAGTCTTTGCCACAAACTCTGAACGTTCTGATCTCTATATCTTTGCAACTCAACGTCACGATCGTATACCTTAGATATTTCACAAAATAAATTGTGTTAAATGATTTAATCTAAGTTTAAAATATTATAGATTTACACCATCAGGTTGCAAAGATAATTGGAATTAGAAATTATGAGTTTGTGGTAAAAACTTTATTCCTCTACCAGATTCAAAAATAATTTCAAGAAACTTTTAGATTTATTGCGCTATATATCTATATATCTATATATCTATATATCTATATAGCTATATATCTATATATCTATATATCTATATATCTCAGTGTGAAAATTAATGTTTTGACAGTTGAAAAAATATTTTTAGATTCTCCGTTGCCAACTCAACAAAAAATTTATTTCCAGGATTTACAAAAACCTCAGTGAGAGTGAGACTAAACGAGGATTTATGGTGAGAGGAACAGTTCATCTGGAGGTAATTTTATTCATCTCAGGGGGGGGGGGAAATGTAGGTTTGATTAGTTCTATAGTGTAAGTGTAGAAACAATTTTGGCTGTTAATGGCGCCATCTTTTTTTGTAAATCGTATTTCGAGGATTTTTGGGTATTTTCAAAAATAATGAATGCGACATGGGCAAAAATATTTATCTTTAGCAGGCGTCTAGAAACCTTCCCTAGGGTCATGTGAGTTGTCAAACAAATTTTGGCCGATAGATCCAGTCGATTGACGTTTATTGGATACAAACAGACAGACAAGCAAAGTATATATATTTAGAATAGATACAGTGAATTCGGAGAAAACTATATATCTAACGATCACAATCATTCAGAGAGCTTTAAAAAATTTGTATCAATTTTTAAGACCAGGTCATCTCTGAAGTGTCAAACACCTTGCTTTTGATTTTACATACAGTGATAACCAGAAAACAATAGAATAGGAAGACGATAATATGTCAACTAACGTGTATTTGTTACAAAGCAAATTAAATTTATTAAAATGGGTCTGATTACATTGCACAATTGGTGTGTCTCTGCTCATTGCTCAGTGTACACTTTGGAATAAAAAATTTAAAAAATGGAAAATTCTTTTTTTAGAAAACCCAAAACCTCAACAGTCAGACTTCCTTCAAATCGATGCTGAGGTATGTATATTGTATGATATATACTTTTATTAAAAAGATCAACATTACATGAATTCGCTGAAAAGTTTTTTTCTTACGTCTTAAAACGTGTTGGATTGTTTCCATCACATCTACAGCATTAATCAGTCACTTTTTTAGTGAAATTACAATCGAAAAGTAGCAATTTTCTGTTAGAAATAGCAATATGTATTCCTATTACTTTATAGGAAAAAGATTATGAGGTACCTTTGTGAATCTCATGCAACTCCTGAAATTGTACAGTCCCTTAAAGCTATATTTTCAGGAGTAAGTCCTTGAGAAGGGGTAATCAGCTCACAGATCCAAATATGTTCTCCATTTCTAGGTATAGGTATAGGACTCAATCATAGATATTATATTTATATATATACAGAGCGTCCCATATCATATTGGATTATCTCCAAGATATACCACTGAAATATGCAAATAATACTCGAAAAACCTAGTATTTCATATATTAGGCTTAAACGATTTTTAAAAATGATTTGTTCTTTTTAGATTTTCTAAGTAGTACCGAAAATCGCAATTTAGAGCCAGAAACGATATGTTAATATATATATCTATCTATAGCATGCCGTGTCAGTACGAGTATGGTCTATCGGCTATCTACAGTATGATCTTTAACACAAGTTTAGAAATTACATGAAATCCGAGACAATCGAATTAGATTGGACATTTTTGATCCTAGAGGGGATTTGGAGATTAGCCAGATCAAATCCCAAGAAAAACAGCAAAATTATTCACTCTTAGCAAAGTAAATCAATAATTCTGAAAATGGAGTGCTGAAGATGTGAAGAAAGTAAAAAAAAGTTTAGAAGAAATTCGACCAAAAATCAACTTTGGCAAGAAACAATTTTTAGCCTTATTGAAAGACTTTACTAAAGCGGCTTTGTTCATCCAATGAAGAGCAGAATGTGATTCTTGCAATGGAGGATACGTTGAACCAAGGTTATAATGCAAGGAAAGTTATTTCAGCCTGACATGGGATCCATTTTTCACATAAAAAATCAATGAAATATTCTGGTCATAGGAAACTACTATGTCCCTTATCAAAATTATCAAAATTTAATGCTTTTAACCTCAATATAGGATTCTAAACGAACACTAATGCATCTATTCTTCTTTACAAATTCCGCCCAGAGAGATCTGGTTTCAATATGTACGCAGAGTATACGCAACTGCAATTAACTTTCCTTGCATTATAACCTTGCGTTGAGCATGCATAAATCATAAAAATTTATATTTTCGAGTTATTACTATAAACATTTTTAGAATCACAAGACTGGTATCTTTTGCACATCACACTTTTAATTTGTTACATTTACTAGAAATCATACTGTAGCCAGGTTTATCAAATTCTATTAACAGTTTTTTTTAGACTATTAAAGAATCCGTAGAAAATCGTTCTATACTGAGAATTTGATAGGAGGGAGATGGGATATTATGAATATTATGCCAGAGCCTCATTTCTCAACAGATTTTCTCTTTTTAGATCTAAAAATTATTTTGTAAAGTTTTTAGTTCTTAAGGGAAGTACAAAAACCTTGCATCAAGATGAAAGCAAATTGTACCCACAAAGGATGAGACTTCAGATAAGATTGTACGGAATTAGTTCTATCTGTTTCCTTTAGTTATATTCACACATTCCTTGCAAGTATAAACTTTTTTGTTTCTTTGCTAAATCATTAAATAAGCAATTAGATTACCATATATAATACAGAATAATTAATTTACCTTGGGATCATTACATTTTAAGAGTTTTCAGTCGTCTTTACAGTCTCATCCTTTGCGGTGAACCCTGTATGTACGTTTAAAGTCTGGGAAATCAGTTTATTGGGGAAAATATGAAAAAATCAACCAATAAACACACTAGATAAATATGTTAGCTCCTATATGATATTTTATAAGCTTTTTATTTTGATATTTTTTTTTTCTGTTTATTCAGCTCATTTCAAGGAAATACAATTAATGGAAGGTGACAATATAAAGTTGTACGAACCCCTGTAATGTTTGTCTCTGTATCCTAGTTCTGATCCGGAACGAGGTCAATCCATGTTGTCTGGACGACCAGGAGAGAATATGGAGAGAGAAACCAACTTCGGGGGTACTCCTTCGTTTAGGTATACACTCCTGATACACTACAGTACTCCAGGGGGGTATACACTCCTGATACACTACAGTACTCCAGGGGGGTATACACTCCTGATACACTACAGTACTCCAGCGGAGGGGGGTATAAAAATAATCTTTCAATCATTCTGAATGGGTTTAAAGGATTTTAAAATAAAACAGGACTTTAAAATCCAACTATTTTCCTTATATCAAAAAAAAGGATAATTTTGCTTTCACCTCTTCATCCACAACTTCAATCAAACATCCGTCTTTAGAAAGGGAGGGGGGGATATTAGCATTATACTTATTAAACCTTGTTACAAACCTTAACAATTTCTTTAATGTGCAGAGTTCAGTTCAACCAGTTGAAGAGGAAAAGAGAACGAAGTAATCTAATTCTGCTCGCTATAGTCCTACTCTTCATATTCTCTCATTCATTCCGTATACTCTTCAAGGTTAGTATTCCGTATACTCTTCAATGTTAGTATTCCGTTTACTGTTCAATGCTACTATTCCGTATAATCTTTAAGGTTAGAATATTTAAGAAATGAATATTTTTAAAAGTTCAAGTTAGCAAGATTAATTGAGCTTGATTGAGAGGTTAATTAAACTTTAAACAACATGACTTGAAGGCTTAAGAAAGTTTTAAAATTATCTCGCAAATTACTCATTCAGGCTAGAATACTTTACATTTTTTGTCGTCTTCACATTGACCTCAAATATGTTTAGTACTTCTCAAAAAATATGTTCTTCTGAGGACTTTTTATGTTGTAAGATCATTATCCTAGATGATTCTAGGTGTATATGCGCAAATTATAAAACATTTTATCAAAATTTGAAAACTACGTTTTAACAATTAGTGTATGGCCAGAAGTTAGACCTTGTTGTGTAAATCTCTGATAATCTCCATCAATATCCAATTTATACAGTCATACCCCTCAATCCTCAATCCTCAAACAAACTAAATTAAGTAAAAATTTCCGGCAAATAAATAATTTCCCAAATTATACACAAGGCAGTTGCTTACATAATTTTATTCCTTTATAAACAGAAAAAAACGCGAAAAAAAAACTCTTAAATCCGCAAAATTTAGTGAAAAATCCAGAATTTGACAGTGTTAGTTGAACTGGCAAGCAAGAGGCTAGATTCATCAATTATCTTCTGGGACATTTATTCTCATAATGTCCCAGGACAATTATGAGAAATAATTTCCCAGAAGTTTTTCAAACTACAGGAAAATACACGGGATAATATTTCTCTCAAAATGGAATAAAATATGATATATTTAATATATTTAAAATATTATATATTTAATGCTTTTTTGTAGTTCAGGGGAGAAAGTCTTGAACTTGAGAAGTTTTAATGAAACTAAGTCTTCTGAAAGGATGAATTTCAGAAACAAAATTTGTTAGGTTTAAGAGCTTTTTGAAGTGAGTTAAAATGTATCAAACTAATTAATAACATGGTAATTCTAAACGAAACTTAAATGTTTAATGTGCATCATATTATAAAGTTTAAGTAGAATGTTTTTTCAAACTGTTAAATTTCAAGTATTTGTAACGACGACATTAATAATTGTAAACCATTTGTAGTCCTTACAATCATAAATTGGGCCCCGAAATAATAATTTGAAAATTTTACCAAACCAAATAATTGCGTATGGCCCAAATAGTCGTCTTTATCCTGTCTGTTCGTTGTTCATGACAAAAACAAAACAAACAGACAAAAAGAGATTACCAGCTTTGGAACCCGTAATTCCCTGGAAACTAAACTTTCTCTAGAAAAGTCAACTCACCAAACTTAGAACCATCAGTCCTATCTTTCCATGCTCCGACCAGGTCTAAGTCCTATCTTTCCATGCTCCGACCAGGTCTAAGAATTACAGGTCTAGTGTGTCATCGTTTCGAATTACTCGTACCCAGTTTATATTGGACCCGGGGCGTTTTTTTTTTTTCAACCGATGTAGTCTGACAGAATCTATGTATTTCGTTGCGCTTTTAAAAACAAAATCCGCAAATCCACGTTTCAAATGATATTCTTGCTGATAAAAGAACGTATAAAAAGTATAAATCATTTTTAGAGAGAAGGTTGCGAAGAGTCTGATCTTTGTGACAATCTCAAATTTTTAAATCCCTATATCTTTACGACTACTTAGATTACTTAATCTAACAGAATACATAGTTTGAAATATCTAAGGTCTACAACATTTGGGTTTCAACGATATAAGAATTAGAAAATCAGAACTTGTGGCAAAGACTCAATTCCTTTTTTGTCGAGAAAATAAAAATAAGTTATCAATTTGATAAATAATAGATTTTTGGGTAAAAAGAAACTTTGCACTGAAAGCTGGAACTCGTTAAGTATTGTGTACTTGAAACTTGAAAGGTTGGGGATAATATCTCAACAATCCTGTAGAAGTTTTCTTCTTTAAAAGTAAAATCTTATAGTCCTAAAATTGGAGAAAGTTTGAAAAAAACACCTGGATATCACTTTTGAACGATACTATAATCGAAAGAATAAAAAATAAATAAAAACATGGTTTTTAGTGACAAAAACTTAAAAAATCAAATGTTTCTTTTACCTTCATTTAAACCTAGGAACCTTGGGTGCTTCATGTCCCGTTTCTCAGAAAAAAAAAGAAAAAAAATTGTTCAACAATAATTCTCCCAACAGTGTGCCAGCCATGATAAGACGAGAAAAAATAAANATTGATTGCAGAATTAAGAAATTAATAGAATAGTTTTCCTTTCAATCCATCGAATTAAAGGTTAATTTTAAATTCAACTTCATTCTTCTCGGCTCTTTCTTTTACAAGTAGTTTCTTTAATTTTCGTACACAGTCTCTTTTTGTTCAGGCGATAGAGTTGACCTTCATCGACAACCACGTGTCCCTGGAGGTGTTTAACTTCTGTTATGAGAAGGGTCGTTATATAATCCCTCCTGCCTGGCTCTGCTTGTCTCATGTAAACCATCTTTTCCTTGTCCTGAACTCAGCACTTAACTTCTTCCTCTACTGTCTAGTGGGTCGCAGGTCAGGAAAACTTTTTTTACTTTTCTGAAACCAAAGGGGGGGAAAGGTCCACGATTCCTGTTTTAGAATTGATCCAAATGGTTCAAATCTGATGGTGTAAACCTCTGATATTTTAAACTTTGATCCAACAGAGTTTACAGTTTGAAATATATGAAAGATATTCTGATTAGAAAATCAGAGTTTGTGGCAAAGACTCTTGTATTTCGAAATTAAATAAATTTAAAGTTTGCTATGAAAATATTTTTTCTTGGGAGTCAATTTGAGGAAAATCTTAAATTAGATAAAAAAATGTTCGAAATATTTTGTTTCTAATTTAACTGCTTTTAACTTGAAAATTCATTGAATTTCTTTCCTAAATTTATATTATTACAAATTTCGTTGTAAAAAAAACGATCGAAATGCAGCTATCACATTTTTTTAAGGTTCCGGCAAGAGCTGCAGTTGTGTATATGCCGGTTAATCAGGCGGAGAAGACAAAACATCTAAACCTGATCCAAGAGAAACCTCAATACTCAAGGCTTGAGGACAACTCGTCTTGAACTTGAGAAGTTTTAATGAAACTAAGTCTTCTGAAAGGGTGAATTTCAGAAACAAAATTTGTTAGGTTTAAGAGCTTTTTGAAGTGAGTTAAAATGTATCAAACTAATTAATAACATGGTAATTCTAAACGAAAAGAGAACTCTGAACATTAATCCCAGAGAACTCTGAACATTAATCCTGGAGAACTATGAACATTTATTCCGAAAAACTCTGAATATTAATCCCGGAGAACTGCACAATGAACTACATTTACCTCAGTGAACTCCATTAACTGCACAGTGAAATCCATTTACCTCAGTGAAATCCATTAACTATAAAGTGAAATCCATTAACTGCACAGTAAACTCCATTACTGCACAGTGAACTCCATTAACTGCACAGTTAATTAACTCCACAGTAAATTCCATTAACTTCCCAGTAAACTCCATTACTGAATGCAGTGGACTCCATTAACTGCACAGTGAACTCTACTTTCTGCTTTGAGCTCCATGTAAATTGCTGCTCAAGATATTGCAGCAAAACTCTATACTCATCAGTTAAACTCTAGATACTACAGTGAAACTCTAGATACTACTGTAAAACTCTAGATACTGCAGCAAAACTCTATACTCATCAGTTAAACTCTAGATACTACAGTGAAACTCTAGATACTACTGTAAAACTCTAGATACTGCAGTAAGACTATAGATACTACAGTTAAACTCTAGATACTACAGTAAAACCCTAGATACTGCAGTAAAACTCTAGATATTTACAGTAAAGCTCTAGATACTACAGTAAAACTCTAGATAATGCAGTAAAACTCTATACTCATCAGTAAAACTCTAGATACTACAGCAAAACTCTAGATACTGCAGGGAAACTCTAGATACTACAGTTAAACTCTAGATACTACAGTAAAACTCAAGATACTATAGTAAAACTCTAGATACTGCAGTAAAACTCTAGATACTACAGTAAAACTCTAGATAATGCAGTAAAACTCTAGATACTGCAGTAAAACTCTAGATAATGCAGTAAAACTCTATACTCATCAGTAAAACTCTAGATACTACAGTGAAACTCTAGATACTACAGTGAAACTCTAGATACTACATTAAAACTCTAGATACTACAGTGAAACTCTAGATACTGCAGTAAAACTCTAGATACTACAGTAAAACTCTGGATACTACAGAAAACTCTAGATACTGCAGTAAAACTCTAGATACTGCAGTAAAACTCTAGATGCTACGTAAAACTCTAGAAACTACAGTAAAACTATAAATACTGCAGTAAACCTCTAGATACTACAGTAAAACTCTGGATACTACAGTAAAACTCTAGATACTACTGAAACATTCTTGAAACAGTACTAATAGTTGAAATCTAGATAAATAATTCTTATTATGATTAATTTATGATTTGATATAAACCTGATTGTTGTATAAAACGACTTGATGTAGGTTACTTTGATGACACTAAATAACTTTAAAGGGGATAAACTTTACCCAAATTATTATTTAAAAACTAAATCTTCGTTTTTTCTTGACAAAGCATCAATGGTTTAATTGTTTCAAAAGTTTGAATATTTCAAATTTCACACAATGCACGGGAATTAAAAGAAAACTCCATTTTTCTAAATTAGAATTGATAATTTTCTTTGAAGGTAAATGAGTAAAAACAAAAATTCATGTTCAGAATGGAAGCTTGCGTTACTTCAAAGTATGCAAAAGATGTTTATTGCAAATGTAAAAAACTGTAGCAAGCGCAGATTTAATTATAACTGCATTTCTTTTAACATTTATAATCCCTATATCTTTGCAACCTTAGGGTTAGGTGTAGCATTTTTGATCTAACTTAACATAAGTTTGTGACAAAAATTATATTCCTTAAATCTATTTTGCACCAAAAAAACGAAAAAAACGACGAAACCCGCGAAAAATGGACAAGGATCTTTAAGCATTTGCTCTTAAAGGCACTTTAGAGAGACCTATGAATGTCAAGTGATTTTCCATGGCGTGGCGTGGCGTGTCTGATTCTCAACAGTACCCCTTTAAACGTTTAACTTATTTATCTACATGCTAAATGCTTGTAAGTGTTAGTAACTTTGTCAGCTTAGTTGAGTTCACACGGTATGCAGGCGTACACTCCAATTTTTCTCTGCAACATGGAAATTCTTTCGAGAAAAACATACAGAGTTCTCTACCATCAATGATCAGTCAAAGATTTAAACGGCACCCTTGTAAATAGGGCATTCATCTCTTCTCTAATGTAGGATCACTTGAAATTACTCTTACAATCCCTTTAAACTAAAAAATGTTATTACCTTGGTTTATAAAGTTATTATAATTCAAAATTTCTATCTAACAATGAATTCGTTATTAAATATATAAAAAGAAACCAGGTATTTTATTTCGAGGCCCTAGGGACGCTAGTCTGGTATGAATACAAAGTGTATCGGAGAAAAGAAAATATGAAGAACAAAATTAATTTATGCAAATGATGTGTTTAATATGAAAATGAGCCACGTGTAATTACAAATATATGTATTTATGTAAATTACTTTTACAGGGTGTCCAATAAAAAGTTTAAAATGATCAAACATCTTACCAGTTTTTTTGGACACCCTTGTAATTGACGGACTGTTGTGGCAGTTTCCTTCATTAATTAAATGAATAATTAATTTATCCATTAAGAGGGCAAAACTTTTGATTTGAACAGCTGGGACTTCAGCGCTCAGTCGTTTTATTAACCCACAACAAGGCATTCTTATAAACCTTACTTATCACATCCTTAGACGGGAATGTCGATGTAATTACAAGTTACCCTTCATTGACAAAGTTACATGGCTCGATTCACAAGGATACACACTTTATTTGAACAACAATTAGGAAAATATGTTGTTTTTTATTTGAAAAACATTTAAATTCTGACGTTTTCTTTGCTGCAAAAATCCGAAAGTCTCATTTAGAGACGCCATAATTGGTAATAATCAATTTTAAGATAGAAAAATCAGAATATTTCATCAACTGACAAAGTTTTAAAGGTACCGTTGTAAATCGAGCAAGCCCCTGTTTAAAATGAGGGAATTTACTTTGAAAACTTCAAAAGTTAAATTAAATGGTGATATTGAGCTAGCAGTATTCCTAACAAAAGTTTTGCACTACAATTTCAATATTAAAAACGACATTTAAATGTATTAATAACGTATCAGGTTTACTGGGACACACTGAAGAATCTACAATTTATTTTTCGTGTCCGAATTAAAATAGATTCAGTGAGTTGACGTTTAGTCCAAAAGCTTATGAAAATAAATGTGATAATATAATTCAGCTCATATTCTAGCAACCATGCACTTTCCCTTAAATATTTTCCTCTGTTTAAATACTTACCTCTGGAAAAATAATATTTTTCCTCCTTCCTCTTATTTCTTTCTTTACTAAAAACCCTCCAAATGTCTTTCATTTGGTCGTTTCAATTGGAAAATACATATTTAAAATATTTAAATATTACATTTAAAATTTCATAATATTTATGAAATTTTGACCTCCAGATAGGATTGTGAACGTTTTCATTTTTTTAAAACGATCGTTTTGTTAGGAAAACGACGACGAAAATTCGGAAGCTTAACAATCGTTTTGAAAAACGATCGTTTTTTAAAAAGTTCGTTTTTAAAAATGGTCGTTTTTAAAACGATCGTTATCCGTTTTCTAAAAGTTCAAAAATAGTAGGTCGTTTTCAAAAACGATAGTTTTTTCCGAAAACGAAACGATCTTTTTTGAAAACGATTGAAAAACGAAACAAAAAACGATCGTTTTCAAAAACGATCAACAACCCTACTTCAGATCATATCTTTTCGCGTGTTGATGTTCCATAACGCCAGAATATCCAATTCTCTTTGTAAATTGAGAAAACAATATTTTGTGGATTTGTTTTATACTTTCTGTAATTATTTATTTATAAAATTTAACAAAAACATACAAAATTAAATGTTTCAGGAGAAAATATTTGAAACCTCCAAAAATAGAGGTTGTGGGAATATTTCCCCCCAATTGTAAAAACATATAAAAAATAGAAATTAAAGGAAAAGGAAAGGAAACAGAAAGTTACATATTTATTGTTTACATTATATTTAATGGTGGTGGATTGTTAGTATTTTTTGACGATGAACTATGAACAACTTTTAGAAATAAAAATGATATATTTATTTGTAATCTTTAAAAAATTTAAAATGGCCTTTATTGGTTGTAAAAAAGATATAGGTTATATATATATACGCAAAACATGCATTTTAAGCATCTTTTTAATTCGCGCCGATTTATGACATTCTTTATGTTTGATGATACCTTTTACTCTTTTTAATCTTTTTAGACTTTTCTTTGTAAAATCGTCTTTGCTTTCTTCGATTCTTTTTCAAACATTTTCAATTAATACATTTGTTCTGCTGATAAAAATTTTCTATCAAATTCTGTTTAAAATTTGAAATAAGATTGATATTTGAAAGTTTAGAAAAGTGTCGTTTATTTTCATACCATATTTTAGGGAAATTGTGAGGTGGGAGCAGTCCAATTTTAATAGATTTTACTCTAGGAATACAAAAATCATTTCTGTTTCTAAGATTTGCGTTTTTTATATTTTTTGACAATATGAAATCTTTTTAAATGTTGGGGGTAATTGGTCTCCTTTAAATTGAAATAAAAATTTTATAACATTAAGAATTCCTAATTTTCTATCTTTTTTCACAGCATAAAGTGAAAAAGTTAATCGCCTGTATATCTTTTCAAAATAGTCATTAAAGTTGAATTTAGTATCCAGCCATATTCCCAAGAATCTAACTGAATCTGTTTCTTTTATGCGTTCAATTTATTGTGTAGTTTCTCATAGTTTAAAGAAAACATCAGGACGTACGTACGTACGTACGTACGTTTTGTGAATTTAGAGAAATTGAAAATAAAATTGCATTAGTTTTCTGAAAGATAGTAAGCTTATGAGACATGTATTAACAAGTTATTTTTTCTAATTCTTTATTTATTGTGTCTGCAAGAGTATTTAAGTTTTTACATTTTGATGTACATTTTGATTTGTGTCGTCGGCGAAGGGTACACGGAAAAGTTCTAATTTTTTCAGTATTTCTTCATTTTTAGTATTTCTAATCTTTATTCAGAATTTCTTCATTTTTAGTATTTTTAAACTTAATTCAGTTTTTCTAAAAAAAAATCAGTATTTATGAACTGTATTCACTATTTAAATTTTTTTTCTCAATATCTCTAAAATTTGTTTTCAGTATTTCTATTTTTTTCAGTATTTCTGAATTTTTTTAGTATTTCCACATTTTTTGTATTTCTAAACTTTATTCAGTATTTCTGTATTTAATTTAGTATTTCTAAAATTTGTTTTTAGACTTTGATCCGTGTTTTCAATTTAAGGAAAATTTAGTAATTCTGAATTGCATTTATGTATTTCCACACTTTTCAAGTAAATAAATTTGTTTCTATGGTATGTAAGATGATGAAGTATGAAGTCACCATCCGTTAATGGATCAAAATACAAGAACAAGAAACCCATACCATTCCATTGCAGAAGACGGAACGGTTTTACTATTTGAAAAAAAAATTCACGCATTTCTGTTAAACAAAACTTTAGGTCAATAAATACAAGATTACCCACAATTGTACGGTATTTATACTGTCTGTTCCTTATGAATTCAGGCCCGTAGCTAGGAATTTAAAAAGGGGGGGGGCACTAAAGTTAGAAATGGTATAGATAGATAAGTAAGGGGCGCGCCGCTGGTAAAAATTTTGTTTGACCTGAAAAATTTAAAAAGGGTCAAAATTAATGAATAAAGAATAAAAAATTAGATTTTTAACTTATCACACATTATAGTTTATTAAGGTAGATATTTTGCCTGTTTTCTTTTCCTTAAGTGCTATTGGGAAGCTATTTGCATCAAAACAAAAACAACTGGAGGTATAAGATGTACAAATTTGAGTTTAACTATAAATAAATGTACTTTAAATCACGAATAGCCAATACTTAGTTTTGATACAGGGAAAGTAAAGGATATAAATGCCTGTACAGATCAAGATAAGCTCAAGCATGAAAATCTTTAGTTTTCTCGAAACTAAAAATTCGAAAAAAAAACTACTTGAGGATGAGTACAAATAGGGATGGGCAATAGCCAGATTCGACTTTTAAAATGTTTTTCAACAATATGAGAAGGTTCCAAGACTTTAAAACTTTATTCTGTAGAAGTTTGATTTTATCAAACATGTGTTACCCTAGAAGAAAATTAAGGCAAAAATTATTGTTTTTTAACGATAGTTCGTTTTTGCCTTATATTTTTACATAGGATAACAAATTTTTATGTTTGATAAAATCAAACTTCAGAAGAATATAATTTTAAATCGTTAGAACCCTCTTTGATTGTCGTAAAACTTGTAAAAGTCTAAAAATATTGCCCATCGCTTAGTACAAACAGCTTCTCCTAAACCTGGCCGTATTTTGTACAGGGTGTCCCGATAAACATGGGAATTCAGTGACGAATTCAATGTCGTCTTTTTAAATAATTCTTTGATTTAGTACAGTGCAGATACCTAATGAGAATGCTGTAATCTGTAAGAGTTTCGTCTGCTAAGTTTACAATTTGTTTATTTATGTTTTGACTGCATACAGTTGTACGAGTTGTACTTATTAAAACAAGAAAATTGCAGTATACAAACAGAGTAAACTTGTCCGTCATCACTGTTCATCTTGCGGAGACATCTTCGCAGTCTTTTACCCTCTTTTACCCTTTTCATAAAATAAAATCTAGCAGACATAATAATATTATGGCTTTTGAAATTAGGTATTACAATGCTAATTCATAACAAAGACGATATCGACACTGAATTCCCATGTTTTTTTGGAAACCCTCTATATAATTCAGATTTGCCTCCATGTTACTATTAGCTGTACGATAGTTCATTAGAATCATTAATTTAAGAAAAGATGAGAATTAAGAATACACTTCTCAAAATACAAAAAATTTATTTAAATCCTATCATTTCACAAGACAGGATAGAAATAAATTCCCAAATAATTTAGTTCAGAAAGCACTCAACTTTTCTTTAAATCTGAAGAAAAAATAATCCTTTACACATATTCTTAAAAACAAAAATTAATTTTCTCCTTTTTCCCCTTTTCTTTTCATTTTTCGTTTCCTTCTTTTCATTTTCCGTTACCTTCTTTTCATTTTCCGTTTCCTTCTTTTCATTTTCTGTTTCCTTCTTTTCATTTTCTTCTTTTTCTGTCTTGTGCCCCCCCCCCTGTGCCCTCCCTTCGGAGGTAAAAGGGCGTAGCCGTAGCACGTGCCCCCTCCCTACGGACCTGCTTTTGATGGCAGAAACTTTAATATAACATTTGAATATTTTCAAAATTTAAAGTCGTCTTCACAGTCTCAGTCTTTGTTGGTAACCCTGTATATATTTGCTAGTAATTATTTATGGTTTGTTTATAACAAAATCATCGAGCTTTCTCCTCCAGGTACTTAATATACGGTGAATAAAGGAGTCTACTCCGGGTAGGTTGAATAGTAGGAGAGCAGGTAGAACGGAGTAATATACACATTCTTCAGTTTATCATTCCAATACAGATATAAATAGATCGAATTTCTATAGAATTGGTTGAATTTAGATTTATTCCAGTTTCTCCCTCAAACCTTATATATTCTGTATGGACATCCGAGAGTAAAATTATTCTTTTTAAAAAGTTTTAATTAGGGCTGGATTGTGGAGCAGGATAAGTCTCGATAAAATTTTTTTTGATTTTATCTGTTTTCTAATCCACATTCCACAAGTTGTATTTCCAAAGGTAGTGTACTGTATACATGCAGGGTATATTTTAGTCAAATTATGAAAGTGTTTAGATTTTAGAAAGAAAATAGGAAACGTAAATTAAAGGATTGTTAGGCAAGGAAAGTTATTTCAGAAGTGTACACATCTTTTGTACTGCAGTGTACTGTCTCTGGGCGGTAATGTAAACACAAGACGGATGTCGAAGCCTGAAATGGGATCCATCTTTCACATAAAAAAAAATCGATGAAATATTCTGGTCATATGAAACTAATATGTGAATTATCAAAATTTTCAACATTTAATGCTTTTAACCTCCTCGAATACTAAACGAACACTGATGCATCTATTTTTGTTTACAAATTCCGCCCAAAGAGAAGTGTTTTCAATATGTACGCAGAGTATACACGACCGCAATAAACTTTCCTTGCCTTACATTCTTGCTTAAATTAATGTTTTTTAAAAAGTTATTGAATTTTAGCTAAGTTGGATGCTTTATTTTAGTTAAACCTCAGAAAGCGTGGCAGTAAATTAGTTTTTATTCTCCAAAACCCAGTTTCATAAACCTTTATTTTTTTAAGTTTCAGTCTCTGTATATTATTCAGGCAGTATGAAGTGATTGAAAACAATGTCCAGAATTAATATTGTAATCAGCTGTTTCAGGTTTACAATCTTAATATACTCTCTTAAACTGAGAACTAGTTTAAAATTGGGAACGACAAAACAGATTGATATCTAAACTATTTTTCTATTCATCTTTATTCCTCTTAGCAACACCCGCCCGGAAATTATGGTAAAATTATTTCGGTGAATACTCAACGTTTCTCCACAACCTTTAATTATTTTACATTTTAACAGTGCTTGAAATTTTACTTTTCACATCTTACGGTAAACTAGAGGTCCCACGGTAAACTAGAGGTCCCACGGTAAACTAGAGGTTCCAAGGTAAACTAGAGGTCCCACGGTAAACTAGAGGTCTCACGTTAAACTAATGGTTCCACAGTAAACTAAAGGTCTCACGTCACGGTAAACTAAAGGTCCCACGGTAAACTAGAGGTCTCACGTTAAACTAATGGTTCCACGGTAAACTAAAGGTCTCACGTCAAACTAAAGGTCCCATGGTAAACTAGAGGTCCCACGGTAAACTAAAGGTCCCACGGTAAACTAGAGGTCCCACTGTAAACTAAAGGTCCCACGGTAAACTAGAGGTCCCAAGGTAAACTAGAGGTCACACGGTAAACTAGAGGTCCCACGGTAAACTTTAGGTCCCACGGTAAACTAGAGATCCCACGGTAAAGTAAAGGTCCCAAGGTAAACTATAAGTCACACGGTAAACTAGAGGTACCACGGTAAACTAGAGGTCCAACGGTAAACTAGAGGTCCCACAGTAAACTAAAGGTCCCACGGTAAACTAAAGGTCCCACGGTAAACTAAAGAACCCACGGTAAACTAAAGGTCTCACGTTAAACTAAAGGTCCCACGGTAAACTAAAGATTGCACGGTAAACTAAAGGTCTCACGTTAAAATAAAGGTCCCACGGTAAACTAAAGATCCCACGGTAAACTAAAGGTCTTACGTTAAACTAAAGGTCCCACGGTAAACTAAAGATCCCACGGTAAACTAAAGGTCTCACGTTAAACTAAAGGTCCCAAGGTAAACTAGAGGTCCCACGGTAAACTAGAGGTCCCACGGTAATCTAAAGGTCCCACGGTAAACTTTGGGTCCCACAGTAAATTAAAAGTCCCACGGTAAACTAGAGGTCCCACGGTAAACTAAAGGTCCTGGTAAAAACTCCATTCTAATTCTTGAACCCATCTTTACTCATTTAAAGCAGTAGATACTTCGTATTTGTTATTTTTCACGTTTTTGTTGGGCTAGATATTTCAAATATTAAAGTATACCTGATCTCTTACGTTATTTTTGTTGGACTAGATATTTTAAATATTAAAGTATACCTGATCTCTTACGTTATTTTGACAGATTTTGAATAAAAGATAAAAATATGAACACTCTATATATCATATTCTTTTTTTCTTTCTAACCCTCTGCCCTCTCTTTCTTTGCTTTAGTTTCTCTCTTATTATCTTTTCTTTCTATTTCTAGAATTGTATAATTAATTTTTCTTTCTTTTTTGTTCGTTCTTTATCTCATTATCGGATATTTCACTTTTCACTCACTTCTTTTATTCTCTTCTTTCTCCTTTTATCTGTATTCTTTCTTTCATTTTCTTTTTCTTTACTTTCTCCTTCTTTTCCCTGCTCTTTTCTTCTTTCTTTTTCCTCCTATCTTTAATTCCACCTTTTTTTCTTCTTTTTTCTCTAATCTGTATTCTTTCTTCTTTGTTTTATTTTCACTTTCTCATTCTTTCTCCACCTTTCTTCTCTTTCTTCTCTTCTTCTCTTTCTTCTCTTTCTTCTCTTTCTTTTCTTTCTTCTTTTTCTTCTTTTTCTTTCTTCTCTTTTTATTCTCTTTCTTCTCTTTCTTCTTTTCTTCTTTTTCTTTCTTCTCTTTTTATTCTCTTTCTTCTCTTTCTTCTTTTTCTCTTTCTTCTCTTTCTTCTCTTTCTTCTTTTTCTTCTTTTTCTTCTCTTTCTTCTTTTCCTTCTTTTTCTTCTCTTTCTTCTCTTTCCATTTTCCTCCTTGTATCTTCTTTCTCTTTTAACACTTTCTCTATCTTTTTTGACTCTACTTTTTCCTTTCTCTCTCTCTTCTTTCTACTAGTTGTGATTTCCCATCTACTATCCATGCGTTTATAATATTACGTCATCCTTTCTCTTATTTCTTTCTCTGTTATCCTTTGTACTCCCCTCTCCTGGAACAAGAACGCTGCAGGACATGGTCCAAAGAATCTATAATAATAAAATATAATTATTGCATTCTTTGTTCTTCCGCTTAAATCAAAAGTAATATGATAGCGGGGTGTTTCCAAAAGCTTAAGATCTTTATTTTTCAAACAAAAGTTTTTGCCACAAACTCTGATTTTCTAACTTATATAATCTTGCAACACCTTTGACATGTTATATATAAATCAAATAGTCATGGGCTTTAAATATCAAAGCCCAAAGGTTTATACCATTAGGTTGCCAAGATATAGGAATTAGAAAATTTGAGTTTGTGTATGGCAATAACTAAGTTTCTTTGTTTGCGATCAAACTTAGACATTTGCAATCAAAGTTTACAGTTTAATGTATCATGTCATACATACTAAGTACAATATATACACAGTATTGGTATTTGTTGAAATGTAGTGTACATTGTACAATATGTGTAAGTGTGTGTGACTAAGTTTCCAATGGGAACCTGTATTAGAATATGCCTGAAACTGGTTCTAAGCAGTATTCTTAACCTGCCTGGGAAACGACCAGAATAGTCAAACAGGCAGTTGCCTATTTTGGGCCCTGGAACTTTTAAATTATACTCAAACTTTTTTTAGACCCTCCCTTGTCTCTTATATGAAATTTGCGTCACAAAAGTTAAAATATTAATAAGTTCTGGAAATTTTTCATGAGGTTTTCCCGGGCCCGGGACTTGAGATAATAGAAGAATATAGGAAGCCTTGGTTCAATCTGGAGATCTAAACGGCTTTGTGCCAGTAATACAGCATACCTGGATATAGGTAGAGAAATAGTATTCCATAGCGCGGGAAATGCATCTTGTGCGCTTCTTGACCTTTGTTTTTATAGACAGCATTAACTTACAAAAGTATAATTTTGACAATTATGACGGAAGTATTTGGTATATGCAGCAATAAAATGCGAGGAAACTTTAAAACCTGCGTTTTATAACTTTTTTGTCGACAGCTGAAATAAAGAAATCATGGAATCAGAATATCTTCCTTAAAGGGAGTGTATAATTGTAAAAATCAAGTGACCCTCCATGCAAAGATGACAATACCCAATTTAGCTTTGTCTGATCAAGTATGAATTAGATAATAATGTTTATAATTTTTTTTAAAAACTGACTATATATTAATTGTGGCTTCTCTACAAAAGAGACTTGCGCATTTCTACTACAGGAAACCATTTAGAAATTGTCACAACTAAACACTTTCAAACCTAGAAAAATGACAAAATCTTCCACATTATTGATCAGAAAAAGGTTTCATTGGTACCGTATGTAATGACATATAGCCATCTTTGCATTGAGTGTCACTGAAAATTACGCTTACAGTACTTTTAAAATCTAAATTTTTACCCCCGTTTTCTCCTTGGAAACTCAATGTATTGTCGCTTATTTTGATTACACTTTGTTTTGGGGACATTAGGTCCGATCATTCAGCAAAAGCAAGATAAGAATGAATTGCACCATTTTTCATTTAAACTTAAGGGGTTCAATAAGGTTATGAAGGTTTTAAAAACTTATAGAATGAAATACAATACTCTTTGTAAAAAATTCTATGCATTCTACGTCAAAGCCCTTTGTGATTTAAAGCTTTTGCGTCGTGAATGTTATCATTCATGCATTAATACTAAATATAATGTTTATTTGGTAAAATTAATACACTCTGTTAGAATTAAAGTTCTAAATTATATTAAAAGGTTAAAATTTATTTCTATTTTATGTCTGGATTGAATGTTTTCTAAAAGGAAATTAATTCACTGTGAAAAGGTTTTAATTTTTAAAAAGTACGCAATCTTACAACGATACGTATTCGGGAATTTTCACCGAATTTATATACTCGGCCTCTGGGCAATTAATCGTTACTGTATGTATACGCGGCAATGTTTACGGAGATTCCCAGTTTTGCTGGTTTTAGAACACTACTTACTTTGAACCTACAGATAATGTATCTGTATCTGTATCTGTATCTGTATCTGTATCTGTATCTGTATCTGTATATTTTATTTCAGACTTATTTCTAAACACCTGGAGAAAAGATGTAAACGTAATCTCTCATTTTCCAGTTCCACTAGTTCCAGTCCCGTGCATACATAGTGTCTCTTAGATCTCCCGAAATAAATGCACCCTGTATCCTGGTATATGTAAACATTATACCTGACTGTAAATACTCAGGCAGTTGCTTTGAAGGCCTTGCACGGGCCCCACGCCCAGCTTAGCTCATCCTATCCTCATACACTACATAGTACAAGTACCCAGTTAATACCCAGAGTATTAGAGTTTGGAGTGTTTCACAGTGAATTCGTGAATTATGGAGTTTGTGATAAAATGAAGAGGTGAATAGTAAAGTATATATATATATATGTAGTATATCCAGGGTTAGATTAACACAGAACGGATTAATCAACCAGGACAAGGGTTGGAACGGAAAAGGGAGAAACCAAACCGGAAGTTTATAATTGTTTCCTAAACCTGCTGTCTCCTAGTACAGGAGTGTACACAGTTTACGTCCTGACATAGAGTAAGGTTTAAGTTTCCTTCTCCTCACATCTTCTCCAGGGCAGGGTTTAATTTCACTCCTGGAGAACACACTCCGGAGATATTTGAAACCTGAGGAAACAATGAACCTTAGACCTGGAACAGTAAATCCAAACTTGGATTGATAATCAGCTGATCCCTCCACACGGATCCACAATGTCTGATCCGTATAGAGGGTATACTGGATACAGCTCCGGGGGGTATGGAGGATACGGAGCCCCATATAACAATACACCCAGGTTAGAACAATAAAGTTTAGAAACCACAAACCGGAAACTGGAGTATAGAAATTAAAATGCAAAAATACAAGAATAACCGGAATTATCTGTTTTATTGATTGTTAAAATTGCTTCATGAAAATTTAAGATTATTTCTGTTCTATCTGTTTATTTATCTGGGGATATATAATCTTTTATCTGTTTAGCTGGTGATATATAATCTTCTATCGGTTTATTTAGCTGCGGATATATAATCTTCTATCTGTTTAGCTGAAGATATATATAATCTTCTATCTGTTTAGCTGGGGATATAATATCTTCTATCTGATTAGCTGGGGATATATAATCTTCTATCTGTTTAGCTGGGGATATATAATTTGCTATCTGTTTAGCTGGGGATATATAATCTTCTATATGTTTTGCTGGGGATATTTAATCTTCTATCTGTTTAGCTGAAGTTATATATAATCTTCTATCTGTTTAGCTGAAGATATATATAATCTTCTATCTGTTTAGCTGGGGATATATAATCTTCTATCTGTTTAGCTGGGGATATCTAATTTTCTATCTGTTTAGCTGGAGATATATAATCTTCTATCTGTTTAGCTGGGGATATATAATTTTCTATCTGTTTAGCTGGGGATATATAATTTTCTATCTGTTTAGCTGGGGATTTATAATTTTCTATCTGTTTAGCTGGAGATATATATACTTCTATCTGTTTAGCTGGGGATATATATATAATCTTCTATCTGTTTAGCTGAAGATATATAAAATCTTCTATCTGTTTAGCTGGGGAAATATAATCTTCTATCTGCTTAGCTGAAGATATATATAATCTTCTATCTGTTTAGCTGAAGATATATATAATCTTCTATCTGTTTAGCTGAAGATATATATAATCTTCTAACTGTTTAGCTGGGGATATATAATCTTCTATCTGGTGGTTCTCCTGGTTGGATTGGTCGGGAATGGAATCTTCTGTCTCATCATCAAGAAGAATGTTCAGCTAAGAAAGTAATAATGTCCATCTTTTCATTTCTCTTTCAACTTTCTCAGAAAACCACGCCAAAAGAACTGAGCATTTGCCTCAAGCTCTAATTTTCTAATCACTTATTATTTGCAACCTGATGGTGTGAACCTTTGATATTTCAAATTATTATTATTTGAAATATCTAACTTGTACTATCTATTCGTGGCAGAAATATCAAAGGTCTACGAAATCAGGCTGAAAAACACTTAAGAAATTGAATATTTCAAAAATATTCAAAAATAGGATTAATCATTTTGACTGTAAAAATGGCAGATAATTTCCCTGATTTTCTCACTTTAATTTGTAAAATTTTTGCAGTACTCAATTTCATATTTCAGCTATTTTCTTTCATGAAAAGTTTTTTAATCAAAGAATTCCAAATATCTAAGTTTTAATTTCATTCCATTAGTCAAATATAGTATCAGGAATGGAAAAAAATAAAATAAAAAATTTTACGTTTTTTTTACAAATGTTTGGTCGATTTCCTTTTCCCTCTCCTGAATTTGAGTATAAGCCTGCCAAGTATATTGCCAATAGAAGATTTAATCAACATGACAGTAGAATAGAATACGGAGAGCCTCGTTTAACATAAAATTTAGTTTTAAAACTTGAGATTTTGTACACTTTGCTATTTTTAAAACTTTCTTGTTATATATTTTACACGTAAAGTTTTTTTCTATTTGAATTTTTTTTCTGAATTGACATACTCTAATCCAAATTTTTTCAAAATGAAATATTTTCTAAACAAGTATTTTCCAAATAAAATGTTTTATTTTTATGTATTAAAGAAATTTTTTCTAAATAAGTATTTTCTAAATAAGTATTTTCTAAATAAGTGTCTTCTAAATAAGTATTTTCTAAATACGCCATCCATAAATTTTTGAAGACGAGAAACTTTCTATTAAGAAGTTTTTTAATAATTAACTAAAAAAAATTTCAAGGTCAAAATATACCGTTATAAGACTATATCAGATATAAATTGGTTGGAGGTTTTTCAGATTTGTAAAATTGATTTTAAATATATTCATCTATCCTCCTGACTCTAAGTATATTTAGATCTATCCATCTATTCCTTCTAACCCTGAGTATATTTAGATCTATCCATCTATTCCTCCTAACCCTTAGTATATTTAGATCTATCCATCTATTCCTCCTAACCCTGAGTATATTTAGATCTATCCATCCTAACCCTGAGTATATTTAGATCTATCCATCTATTCCTCCTAACCCTGAGTATATTTAGATCTAGAAATCTATTCCTCCTGACCCTGAGTATATTTAGATCTATCCATCTATTCCTCCTAAACCTGAGTATATTTACATCAATCCATCTATTCCTCCTAAACCTGAGTATATTTAGATCTATCCATCTATTTCTCCTAACCCTGAGTATATTAAAATCTATTCATCTATTCCTCCTAACCCTTAGTATATTTAGATCTATCCATCTATTTCTCCTAACCCTGAGTATATTTAGATCTAGAAATCTATTCCTCCTAACTCTGAGTATATTTAGATCTATTCATCTATTCCTCCTAACCCTTAGTATATTTAGATCTATCCATCTATTCCTCCTAACCCTGAGTATATTTAGATCCATCCATCTATTCCTCCTAACCCTGAGTATATTTAGATCTATTCATCTATTCCTCCTAACCCTTAGTATATTTAGATCTATCCATCTATTCCTCCTAACCCTTAGTATATTTAGATCTATCCATCTATTCCTTCTAACCCTGAGTATAGCGGATATGTTGGTTTGTATTCTCGTTCTTCCCTTCATCATTGATGCTCAGGTTAGATAAAATTTCAATTTTCAAAATAAAACTTGATTATTTTAATATCATCAAAATTTAAAAAAACGAAGGTTGGGGGGATAGAATTTGCGTACGTTTTACTGTAACGTATCAGGACTGATCAGGAATTGATTTAAGGTGCAGGGTTTCCCACAAAGGATGAGACTGTAAATACGACCTGAAATTCTAAGAATTCAATCTTCTGCAATAGCTTTTTTTAATGATTGGCAAAGAATGAAGCAAGTTTTATAGTAGTAGGGAACCATAAATTTAGAGAAACAAACAGTACAAAATCTGTAAAATCGTCTCTGAAGTCTCATCCTTAATGGTTAATCCTGCAATTAGACAACAGTTGGTAAACAAACCCAGCCTTCCTGCCCCTGCCTAAGAAATATATAGACCATGAACCGCCATATTTGATGCGTCAAATCTGTGTACTGCAGTGGGAGGAGATCAAAACAAAGAATTCAGGGGCAACGCATCATTTCTGAGGGAAAAGGGCCCAAGGGGTAGAATAAAACTATATAGCCATTGTATTTTCCATATTGACCAGAAAGCCCAAAACCACAAGTATTCGCTCTAATTTGTTATATTAACTTGTCTTTTGTTGGACTGTCCTTTCCCTTCAACGTCTGTGGGGGCACTGGGTTTGTTTACATTTCTCCCACAGTGTACAGTACACAATTTGCGTATATCTGAGTTGGGCGTTCCTGTATATAGTGCCTTGCTCCTGCCCAGTAAAGTTTCAACCTATTTTACAATCATTGCTATTTTTAGATAAAACTGATTCAAATATGCAAATAAACTCTACCTCCCCCCCCCCCTTCCTTTCATTTATGACAATTGAAAATTAGTATAATTTTTAATATTTTTTTGAAAAGAGTGAAATATTTTACTATGGATTGTAAATGATAAAATCTTAAAATGTGTACAGTCATAAACATAAAACTGTGGAATAAAAAGACGACATTATAGCATTTCTGAAATGTATATGATGCTGTTTAAAGCAAATAGCTTTAATTGAAAGTTATTAAATTACTTATTGAGTAAAATGGGTCTGTTTACCTAGCACAATTGCTGTGTCTCATGTTTAATGCGCTATTAAAGTCCTAACTTGAGTTTACAAGTCGACTTCCTATTCCAGAGTTTTCTGGTTCTCACTGTATATACAAAACTGGCGAAAGTATTTCCATTTTAAAAAAGAAAGTTGTTTATCATTAAAGCTGGAATGTGAATCTCCTTGTAGAACAAAAAGAACTTAATGAACTTAAAGAATTAAGTCTTCTTTCTTACATAAATATATATAAATTGTATTGTGTGATAAAAACAATAGATTTAGGGTAGAAGACATTGTTAATATTCATGTATTAAGATTAATTCGAAACAAGTAAAAAGCATCATTAATCATTATGTTGCATAAATGTTTTATATTCTTTTCTCCATTTTTTACTATTTTCGACAGAGAAATTATAATTTGTGTCGCAGATATGAAGTATTTATTTTGATGTTTTATTTCAGGCAAAAAGGTCTGGGCGGCAATTGTGGCAAGGGTTGCCCGAAATATTGTGCAAAATGTACATTTCCATGGATTACGGATTGAAAGGTGTACAAGTGTACACTCTGCTCGTTGCCGCGTGTTTTCTCTACTTTTGGTACAGGTAAATATACGAACTGTATGAATAGGGTGGCCCGTTAAAATTTAAAGCAACTGTTATTATAGCTAGGTTTTTAAGAAGTAATTGGAAATATTCTAATCGATTTGTTCGTGAGAACTTTCAACCTTTGGATCACTGTGAACATTTGGCTACTGAGAATCGTTTCGTCGAAACAATAACAACGTTAAGTAAACAAAGATCGGATTTTAAAGTCCAGCATATGAACTCACTGTTTACTAATTCTTGTTTATCTTGCTATAAAATAAAAAAAGACATTCGTATATATGTTCCATACAGCCGGGAAAACGGCTAGACCGAATGGGCTGACATTTTTTGTGGGAACCCAGGGGTATCCAGGGGGGTAACATAGGCTGAAAAATTGAAAAAAAACATTCTTCAAAAATCCACGGACATGAAATGTCTAGACCAGGAACCACTTTATCTGAATCTGATGCGTCAAATCTGCAGTGTACTGCACTGGGAGGAGATCAAAGCAAAGTTATTGAGAGGCAACTCATCATTTTGTTGGGGAGGGAAGGGGAAGAATATATTGATATTGTAGATATGAAAATCATGATTTATGAAACGCACTCTGTTCCTTAAAATCTTGTGAATAAATGATTTAAAGGCACGAGATGGAAATGTTATTCACCAAGATTGTATTCATAATGTGAGACGATATTTTGAAAAACTGTTTGAATATTAAAGCAAAAGAAAAATTACATATGGAAAGAAAGGCGTTTTTTAATTAAGTGACTGATAATTTTAAGATCTATTTAGATTGACTAAATCGACAGAAATGGATTCAAATTAAATTAGTTCAAGAACTTTTATAAAAAAAACCATCCTCATTATATGATTAAATTCAATACTTAACGAGACTGTCTACTTAAATATATCCCTTAATGTATAAAAAAGACATGTTTGATTCACAACAGTACATCTAATCACTTTTTTTGGGGAACATGCACTTTCAAACCTGAATTATACCGTTCAAAAGTATAGATCAAACCTTATAACATAAAATAAGAGAAAAGGCGAAAAATTTACATTTTAATTTATTATCTTAGACGTTTCATATATTTATTTCCAAAGAAGCATATTAACATGCTTTAGAATTTTTTAACATATTTAGTCCTAAAACTTCACAATAAGTTTCCCAACAACCGGAGACCACCTTTTATAGTAATGCAGGGAGGAAGGATTTAAACTTTGGGAAGAATGGTTTAAATACTAGAAGGAAGGATTTCAACTTTGGAAGGAAGGGTTTAAACTAGGAGGAAGGATTTCAACTTTGGAAGGAAGGGTTTAAATACTAGGAGGAAGGATTTCAACTTTGGAAGGAAGGGTTTAAATACTAGAAGGAAGGATTTAAACGGTGGGAGGAAGGGTTTAAAGGTTTGGGGGAAGGATTTAAATGGTGGGAGGAAGGATTAAATTCTTTGGAGAAAGGATTTAAACTTTGGGAGGAAGGATTCAAACGGTGGGAGGAGGATTTAAATGTATGGAGGAAGGATAAAAAATCCTGAAATAAAGGGTTCAAACGTTGGGAGAAAGTATTTAAACATTTGGAGGAAGGATTTAAATCTTTTTACCTAGCTGATCAAGTCACAAATATCTCACTTGGCATAACTAAATTTTCCATATTGACCTGAAAGCCAAAAATTATATCAAAGTTATCAATTTGTATTCGCACAAACTTGATATATTAACTAGTGTTTTGTTGGTTTTGTTTACATTTCTCCCACAGTCTACAGTACACAATATGCGTATATCTGAGTTGGGCGTCACGTTCCCAAGGAACTATATAAAGGAACGCCCAAATCAGATATACGCAAATTATGTATTGCACTCTAGCTGTGTGAGGAATGTAAACAAACCCAGTGCCCCCACAGAAGTTGAAGGGAAAGGACTAAAGGTCTGATGTGATTACAGCAGTGGCGTAAATAAGGGGGTTTATTGGGGTTATTTACCCCCCCCCCCAGATTCCCGGGGGTAATTAACCCCCTTTAGAAATTAAAAATTTGATTTTAAAATTGAATATCTTTTAAATTTGCACGAACATATTTTAAATGTGCAGATACTTCAGATATTTCAGATTTTGAGTCAACATATTTTAAATGATTCTAAATTCTAAATAACAGTCAATGGCCAATGAAGAATAAATTTTTACTTCTAAATAATGTCATTTCTATATTAGATTTATTTAAGATCTTAACATACTACATTAACGACAAGAAAATTTTAGAAATTAGAAATTAGAAATTAGAATATAAACAAAGGCAATATTTTTTCAAAGTTTTGCAAAGTAGCTTTTTTAAAGATTTAAAAAAGCAACATCTTTTTCCTCTTTGAGTAAAACTATAATTTTTTATGTTACTTAAAATAAATTCAGTTTTTTACAGATCTTTGTAGTTAATGTAAAATGAATGACTATAATGAAGTTTATAAAACAAGGTGAAAGCTGAAAGGTATGAAATGAAGCCTTTATTTGTTGGAGTTTGTAAATTCCAGAAATGAGTGGAAAATGCAAATCAACCCCAATTAGACAAATTCCCGTCTACGTCCCTGTTTCCAAGCTATATATAGCTTTTGATAACTACGTAAATCTATAGTCGTAGTCCTTCACTACACATGATTGAGAACTCTAAAAAGTTTGCAAATAATAAATTATTTTTGTTGGAAGAAATCTTTCCTCCATTTTTCATAATTTATCATTTCATACAATACACCCCAGTCCTTAGTGTTGGAATATATTTATGTTTTGTTTGAGGTTTTACTTTTATTTTGTTCGTAGCATAATGTATTATACTTTACCGTTCTCAACTGTCAAATTCTGTACTGTTTTATAACGTGATGTACGGTTCTTTACAATATATATACGTATACTATAATACAGTAATGTACTGCACATTAGTTTTCATTAGTATTTACAGTGGTAATCAGAAAACATAGTAATTATTGTCGTCTTCCTTATTTCTTTTGATATAAAATGTCGCTTTAAGGAAAGTATTTTCAAACGTATTTCAGTTATAAAAATTTACAAATTATACAATTGTTAGCTAGAGTAAGTTTCGTACTGTACTGTACTATTTTGCACTGTACTGTACTGTCCGGTATGTACTGTGAGGTATACTATTTATTTGAGTTTAATTTACAATGTACAGAAAACAAATATATTTGTTTAATTTTGAAATCAAATTACAAGAAACAAAATTTTCCACAATTACAAGCGATTCTTTAATACATAATAAGGAAAAGTCTGTCATCAGGTTTAAAGGATACAATTGTAAATCGGAGATAATACTCTTAAAATGGAAATTGAAATTACGCGTACAGTGTGTTTAAGTGTTTAAAGTATAGAGAAGAACAAAGCTACTCCTCTCATCTTACTCACCCTTTATATTTTAGGAAGAATGAGTCCTACGCTACTCAGACCGGAGAAATTGTAACTCGTAAGACCCGGATGCATAAATGGGGGATCCCACTAGCATGTGTAGTAGGAATCGGAGTATCCCTTCCTGCTGGAACAGTCGCAACTGTCAACTACGGCGAGTGCGCGGCCTGGCACGTGGACGGGGCCCAGATGTCTGGGACCAATTTCAACATGAACCTTAGCTTTCTTATCGCTAACTTCCTTGTCCCAGCCTGTCTTTTTGTCTTTCCCTTCCTCGCTCTATTTATGCAGGTACTGACAGATCGTAGATTAAGTGTACTGCAGTTTCTGGGAGAAATGTAAATAAACTGGCAGTGCTGCTCAGGCTGATTTTTGTTTATATTCCTCCAAGAAACTGTAGTACTGCAGTACACCTTTTCTGAAAAACAAAGATTTTGGGGTTCCTGGTATTCATAGATTTCTTGAATTATCACCAATCAAGCTCTTTCGGTGCGTTTTTACAATTTTCAGATTTTGTGAAATAAAACAAAATTAAGAAAGTTACAGAGATTCCAAAATGAAGATGGTTGATCTTTCTCTCTATAGAATAGGAAGACGACATTTAATCAGTCATATATCTATTTGTATATTAATTAATTGTATTGCTTGCTTCCATGTTCATGGGACTTTTTAAGGGCATATTTCTTATCTAGAACATTCGTCTTCCTAGTCCTAAGTTTTATGGCTCTTACTGTTTTATGTAAGTTTAAAATGGTTTCTCCCATCCTGCTTCATGTTAAAAAGAAGGGGTTTCCTTTCTATATCTGAACATATTTTATTCATCCAGTTTCTACCCATTCACCCTGGACTAACTATAGGCGAGATGAAGTAGATTTCTTCAATTTTATTTCTATCGTGTTTTAATGTATTTAATTTAACAATCTTTAAACTTTCGAAGATGTCTTTTTATACTTTTTCAATTAAAAAGGCATTGGTTGACTTATTTAAGAGAAAAGTTTTTCAGAGAAAAATTTTAATCGAAAGTCACAGATTGCAGCCAGTGCTTAGGATCCGGATCCGGATCCGTTGGATTCGCAAGATTTCTCTGAAACCCCAAATCTGAACTATTGAAAAAAAAGAGAAATTATTAAGATTTCCTGATTTCTTGAATGGTTCATCAAGCTTTAGCATAAAAATAAGCGAAAAAATAAGACAACAAGTTTAAAAATTCTGCTTTGTTAAAAAAATCAGTAAATTTTATGAAAATAACCTGGATCCGGATCCAATTTTTTCTAGTGCGGATCCAGGATCCGGATCCGCATCAAAATTAAATGGATCCTAAGCACTGATTGCTGGTACAAGGACCTAACTGTAGAATGTCCCCAAAGTGCAAGACAGGATTGTTGTAACCGTTCATAAACTTATTATTATGATGCCCAGACCAACCAAAGGAACTGAAACTCTAATTTTCTAATCCTAGTTTGAGGCGAGTAATCAGTTCCTTTCCTCTTTATCTTAAACGCCTTATTTGTTTATATTTTGTCCAGAGTTTTTTTGTCAATAAGTTAATAAAAACTAGTTTCCTGTGAGTACTGAGTCTGGGTATAGTTCTAATATAAGATTTCTGTTTAGATTTGTGGAGCCAGAACCCCAAGATTAGATCCTCCGCACAATAGAATAGCTCTGACTATTGTACTGTATATTATCGTATTTGTGGGGTGCAGAGCTCCTCATGATATTTACGAGCTAATGCAGATGCTGGGCAAGCAGTACGGAAACAAGGGAAACCAGTTCCGCGGGATGAATCAAAACATGAGGATCCCTGAGACCCAACTCATCCTGGAGTGTTTAGTTTATCTCCCCTGTCTTCTCCATCCTATCATTCTGATCATCTGTAACCCGGACTACAGGCAGGGACTGAAGAATGTCTGCTCTAAGTTGTACTGTAACCAGTCCTCAGCCCCTACTGGAGAAGAAACTAGACGAGGATCTCAGATTAGATTCCCACAACAAAACAAACCAATCATTAAGCAACAACAACAACTGTATCAACCACAACAGTATCAACAGCAACCTCCGCGAATGGGAAACCGTAGGCGTGGCGAACACTCCCTTATTGCAGAAGTCCAGCCGATGATTATGCCTGCACAGAAACCGATTCTGAACCAGATGGGGAAAAAGATTCAGTATCCAGGTCACTACGGAGCTCAGCCCGGTTCAATGTATATTCCGATGGAAACCCTGTCTCCAAGAGATCCAATGCTTCACAACAATAGTTACGAAGGAGAGCATTCTCCCCAACCCTGTCTCCCTGCAGAGTTTGAGTACGGTAGGTTCAAGTATGTTGATACTGCCCGGGTTGAACCAAAGATAGCGTATACTCCGACCAATACTCCTCCGAAGACTCCTCAGATGCCTCATTTTGACAAGCTGCCGTTCAAGCAACCCAACTATATTGATGGAACCTGGATATTACCAGAGGATATGGAATCTTACAGAGGTCAGTACAATTCATTTCAAAATGAAAATATATTTTTTTTACAAAATGATCAATAAGTTTTTTCTTCAGGTTTAATACCTCCGTCACAGATCCCTATTGGAGGATTTCCATATACAGATCCTTCACTCCCTTCCTCTCCTCTTCCAGTAGAGATTGATGATCCAGAGGATCCTATGGAGATCGAAAGCCTGGATCACTCCCCCGGTAGTACCCTGAGAACTGCCCGACGCGGAGTTCCTGAAGTGACCAGTCTAGCAGATAGTCCCGGAGCTAGACGTCGAGCTAGCAGCAGATTAGAGGATGCTCCGGCTAGAAGTACTCCGACCAGACTAGAGCAAGCTCCCCCTCGTCTTAACGGACACAGAGAGGACAGAGGACAAGTTGAGGATCCGTACGAACGTCCGTCCTCCAGAAACACAGTAGAGATAACCTTGTCCGGATCAGGAAGGAGTAGATCAAGACAGGATCTGTGTCCAGACCGTCCTAGATCAAAGTTTGAGCACGCTGTATGACGGGAAGATTGCTCAGAGGAAACCAAGGAAGGATTGATCCCCATTACCTCACTTAAACGCTCCGGTAGTACAGATAAACTGACAGAACGAATAATGATTCTCGGGGATGAGCACACGGAGTATATGAATAAACTAATGAAAACTCGAAGTTTGCACTCTGATAAGTACAAAAGTAGAACTCGACCATCAACCCCTGTCCGTATGGAGGACACAGACCGGAGATGGTTGTCCTCGGACTCCTTATCCGACTTTAAGCTAGAGGATAAATGGTGGCTTTCAGGGTCATGCAAATCCTTCCTTGAAACAAAACAAACTTCCTTTGGGCATAAAAAACTTTTTCTCATTGAGAAAAAACCTTCTCCATGTTCGAACCCTGAACTCTCGTCTCTAAAGCAAGTGAAGAATGGACTAAAGAAACTGGAGTTAAGTGAACCTCTTCTTTTTTAAAACCTCTAAAATATTGACAATGGTTAAACATCCTTTCTGAAAAAAATATGTGCACTTTTTGAAATGTTTTGTGGAAGATTGAAAATATTTATTATTAAATCGGGACCCGCGACGCATTTCATGTCAATTTGACATGTCGTCTGATCTCTCCGTTTGGAAACAAAGACGACATTATCGTCGACTCTCCAAACGCTAAATAAAAATATTTTTCACATATTTTTGGTTTTCAGGTTTGCCGCCATATCTTCACAAATATTAGTCTTAAGAATGTTTTTATTTAATTATATATATTTCCTCAATGAAAGAGGTTGTTTTAAAGAAAAACAAAATATTTTGTCATGGCGCAGCAGTTTTCTGAAGAGAAAAAAATAGTGCATGTTTAATTTTTAAATCACTGTAGTAAAACGTTTTGTATTCTTTAATTAGAAAAAAATAAAATTTGTCATTCGTAAACATTTTTCTATCACAAGAGAAAATAATAAAACAAAAGAGAGATTAGTAATTTTAGAGTGGTCTTGAAATTATAGGAATTAAAAATCTAAGTCTCTTAGGCTCTGAAGCTGATGTATTTATAAACTGTGCCCGGAACATTTATACCTTACAAAATTCTTACTTAAAGAAATCTTTGTCACAAACTTTGATTTTCTAAGCTCTATATCTCTGCAGACACACTAGAGAATTATGTTAGATCAAATAATATAAGATTGAAATATCAAAAGTTTAAACCATCAGGTTGCACAGACAAAGGGATTTTTGGCAAAGATTCCATTCATCAATGAAAAAAAGCACGAAGACGACAGTTTTGGGGTTAATATTCTGTTTTTATGTTCTAGTTTACTGCTCGTTTTCAGGGAATTCAAGGTTTTTTTGGTTTCTTTATAGGCTCCAAAAGATAAAGATTTTCATCTTATTTTTAAATTATTAGAAATACCAACTCAGTCAATCATTGTTTTGGAATGGAATTGATTTTTTGCCATAAACTCAAATTTTCTAATCCCTATATCTGTGTAACCTGATGATGTATAGATAAAATGGTTAGATAATCAGAGTTTGTGACAAGACCTCAGTTCCTTTTTAATATTTCATATTTTTGTATACATTTATTTCATCTAAAAAATAAGAAAATGTTAATCTGTTCTTTGACCTTAATAAAGTTTATATAATAGAAATGTCAGATCAGTGAAATGTTTGTTCATAAAATTTGGTCTTGGGAAAATTTAATTTGAGGAGGAAACTTTAAAATGGATAAAAATGGATTAAACTCATTTAAAAAGCTGAGTTTTTACCGCATACTCAACTTTTCTAATGCCTATATTTTTGCAACCTGATCGTGTAAATCTGTGATATTTCAAACTTAGATTATTTAATGTTACAAATTTATAGTTTGCAAAGACATAGGGGATTAAAAAGTTTGAATTTGTGGCAAAAACTCAGTTCCTTTTACTTCACAAATTACAAGATACATTTAAGGAAGGTATTTAAGGTATAGTTTAATTCCAACGCTTTCCAAACTTCTGCAGTACCTTGAATATATTATAGTTTTTATGAAACTATAATATTACTCTACCCTTTCTCCGTATAATGTACTTTATCATTATTACTCACTTCATCGTGAATTTCATAATAAACGTGCTAAACTGTAAAATTAGCTGTACATTATAGCACGTGTGCTATAAAGTTTTGATTAGTTCCCGGATTTTCTCCAAAAAAATTAGTAAATTTTCAAAATATCTTTTTCAATTGAAATGAAAATAAAATTGAAATAACTTTATATTTTGACTTCTGCTTTGTTTCAAAGCTTATTTAATCTAGAAACAGAAATTGAAATAAGATATGTACACGTGTACATATCTTATTACAAACGTTTCATAAAATTACCTATAACTCTATTATTTTGACACGACTTACTGTAAAGTTTTTGGATTTTATTCATAACACCATGAACCAAAATAACAGTGTTATAAATAGTAATTAATAATTCTAAAATTTCTTTAAAATTTTCTCCGAATTTTCTTTAAAATTATAAAAAAGAAAAACTTTAAATTTGCATCAAAATTGGGTTAAGTTTATTGCACTACATGATACCTAAATTTAAACAAGATATATTTTTCAACAAAATAAAAATATTTAGATAACGGATTTGATAATCATTAATTGTTTCTCATAGACGACAGATAGGGAATGGTTTTCAATCCCCGACTAAAATCAGAAAAATCTTTCAAAAAATAATTATTAGGACCAGAAGAAAGCCACAAAGTTTAGTGTATTGACCAACAAGACACTTTTAAAGAGAAACCTTGATAAAATATTACTAATTTTTAAATAAAAAACAAGATCTTCTTTATAAAAAATTCTCGGATGTAGGGCACCGTTTATTATTTCTCAACTGTTTTAGAAGCAAGAAATGCGCAAGTGACTTTTGCAAAAATGAAAAATTGGTTTTAAGAATAAAAACATGGATTTCTAATTCGTACTTGACCAGACGAAGCAATTATGGATACCGTTGTGAATCGGACATGTTACTCTATCAATGGAGGGGCATTTGAAATTACGTTCACTGTCCCTTTAAGTGTTACTTAAAGGGTATTGTAAATCAAGGTAATAAGACAAGGAAAGGTAATGGCTGTTGCGTAGTCTCAGCGTTCATATTGAAACCAGTTCTTTCTGGGCGGTGTTTGTTAACAAGAATTTTGAAAATTTTGATAATTCACATAATAGTTTCCTATGACAAGAATATTTCATTGATTTTTTATTTAAAAGAAGGATCCCATGTCAGACTATGACATCCGTTTTGTGTTTACTTTACATCCCAGAGACAGTACACTGCAGTGCTGAAAATGTGAAATAACTCTCTTTACATTATAATTCTTTGCTGTCAATAAACATTTTAAATATTTCGCACTTTTAAAAAACCGCTTGTTCTTGCTGCTTATTTTTAAATTTTGCATTTTTTCAAATTTCAGAAATAAAGGTTTCACCTTGAAAGATCTGGGAAAGGGGAGCTTACCTCTTAATCTCTATTTAAATCAAGAGATTTTGATTTATCAGTTTATTTACAGAAAATTTTATGATTATAACAGAAGGTTTACAGCACTACAGCAGCCATCAGCATAAATAGAATAGATAAATAATGATAAACAATTTAATAAATTAAGGATTTATAACAGGAAGTTCTAGATTCTTCTTCTAATTTATCTAAATTTCTCCTGCGCCCTTGCGATTGCGCCCAAAATCCTAGAATTAAAAATTTTCGTGGATTAATTCTTAATGCACGTTGTACAGGGTGAGAAAAAAATCGCTATTTTTACAAAATAATATTCAGAATTTTCTTTTAGTCCAGGTACGTATTGGTGTTGGACTTATCAGGATATACTTAACAATACAAAACCCAATTTTTAAACCTAACTTTTTAAATGCCACCCTGTAGCTGAGTGTACATTTACTTCATTATTCTATTTTTCCTTAAAATATAGAGAAGTGGATGCTGACGCTGATACATCACTAGAGGGTCAATTTTATACACGGAAATATAAATTGATCTCTATTTTGTATACTCTATGTGGAGGACTTAATATTAAAAATTAAAACAAATTCGGGCCAAAAATGATGAAAAACACGACAAGATATTTCTAAATATGTATTTCATTATCATGCTTCTTGGGGCACCCTGCAGTCAAGAGTTTTCTCTTATTTCCTTGAAGGGGTTTCTAGCAGCTGTCAGCATAACTGACAGCTAGCTCACACTTCAATATATTCATTTTCCACAATAAAAAGAATAAAAAGGATTTCACATTAATTTAAACAGAATGCAGGACACTAGAATTCTAAGATTAGAAAGAATAAATGGGGCCCAAACCCACCCGGGAGACTTGGGTAATGGTATGTAACGAAACTGATTACTCCTCTCAAGAGCTAGTTTTCCAATTAGTTTATCATGATTTGATACATCAAATCAATTTTTTTAGCTCAAATTCAAAAATATCAAAGGTTTAGAACACCAGGTCGAAAGATATAGGGATTCGAAAATTGAAGTTACAGGCGAAAGTTATGTTACAAATAAAGGACAAGACTGAAATATCTCCGTCAATTTTTTCATTTTCCTTATACTAATATTGAGATGTTTTCTTCTTGCTTTTACTAATATTGAGATGTTTCCTCTTGCTTATACTAATATTGAGATGTTTTCCTCTTGCTTTTACTAATATTGAGATGTTTCCTTTTGCTTTTACTAATATTGAGATGTTTTCCTCTTGCTTGTACTAATATTGAGATGTTTTCCTCCTGCTTAGACTAATATTGAGATTTTTTCATCTTGCTTATACTAATATTGAAATGTTTTCCTCTTGCTTTTAGTACTATTGAGATGTTTTCCTCTTGTTTTTACTAATATTGAGATGTTTTCCTCTTGCTTATACTAATATTGAGATGTTTTCCTCTTGCTTTTACTAATAATAGATGAATGTCTGTTTATACAATTGATGTATAAATAAACGTTTTAAAAACAGAAGTTTAAACCTTCTAACAAACAAATTTTTAATCAGACATTTTTTACGAACTTAACAAAATTTGCAATTGGTATATTCCAGCAATTTTCAAGTTTATATTCAGTTTTTTATCAGATTTTAAAACTCAAAATTCCATTTTAATAGTTTTTTTCATGAACACAATGTGGGGGCCCAGAGAATATCCTTTCTTATACAAAAGAAGTAAAAAGTTAGTTAAGAAGACACACATTATATTAATTATTTTGTAATAAATATTAATGACACACATTATTAAGTATTTGTCTCTATCCGATATTAGAAAATATTACTTAGGACTTTTACCAAGAAATATTTAAACCATGAAAACCTCGGAATTCTTCTGTGTACTGCAGTGTACTGTTTACATTCCCACCCACACAATTGTAAACTAACTTAGTGCAAACCAACCAAGGAGCATGGAATAGAAAGGAGATAGACACGACGCGGCCCGCCCTACCATATGATTATACATGCTTTAATTTGCAGACAGTACTTCATTTGAATAAGAAATTCAGAATAGGTTCTTGTATACAGTAAACAGGGAAAAAATTAGGAAGAATAAGGCAAACAATTACATTTTTTTGTGATTCAAAAATATTAGCAATACAAATGTATTTTTTCATAATATAAAAATTTGGTTTTAATAAATATGGTACAGTAAAAACCACATTTAGAAAATTAAAAGACGACCTTAAACCTCTTTTTCAAATTTAGTACCCGACTGCAAACCATGTTTAATCATATGGTAGGGCGGTCCGAGTCATTTCTATCCCTTGTATACTCCATTCTCCTTGAAACCAACTTAAACTGGGGTTGTTCATATTTCACCCAAAGTTGCAGTACACTTTTCACTTGTCGGATTCCTGCTACAAGCATTTTTTAATTTACACACTAGAAACTACACGTATTAGCATTACACTTATAGGAATGGTACATTTTTTCTTCATCTCCATCTGCTCTAGTTTACGTATGTACACTTACCCCACCTCGTATTTCCTCAATAAATCTCTTTAAAGGAAGTGTTTGCATAAAATAAAAGGGGGTATAGGCTGATGTCGGATTTAATTCGATATCGAATTTTACATTTATCTGTTGTGTCTTTAAGAAGGATATGGTTAAACACGTCTTATAACCAAGAGCATATATGCGCGCGCGCGTCCATACAAATTCACGGAGTTGCATTATTCCACTCAGACCGGATACAATTCAATTAAAATTTAAAATTTAAAAATTACCGTTCAGATATTACATCCTGAAAATGTCGAATTCAAATCGATGCATTTGTAAATAGTTGATATTGCATAATATTTGTTATTTGTTTCGTATACGATATACTTAAACGACGATTATTTTTCTGCTAGGTAAATCAAAATCAAAATTGAAAGTCGTCTTCATTATATCTATATAATCGCCTACCACCATACATAAATAGACTTACCCCAGCTCTAGGAAGAAGGAAGTATGCCAGAATGGCAGCTCCGGCTAAATAAGAATAAATAAAATTATAAAGATTGTATATAAAGAGGGTTTGGAGGATTTTTTACTTCTTCTAATTATCATCTTCTAATTATCATCAATATTATTAATCAGTCTTTCTAGTTAGAAAATTCAGAAAACCCAACAAAGAATAAGACTTTAGAGATGAACTTTTAAAATCTATTCAGTTGGAAGTTGGAACACTTTCATTGTCATTTCCATAAAATACGTTATGGAGACTAAATCTACGGCAGATAGATGTATTTTTAAACTCTGTCTTACAAAATACTATAAAATACTATTAACCTACCGATAACAGCTCCGATTAAAAGGAGTGAGGCGAGTAAGACAGCTGTATCGTTGAAATTGGCAATCGTAAACTGTCTAAAAGAAAATAAACATAAATCTACGAAACTGGGATTCTATAAATTTACAAATAAAACCTAACAAAAGAAACAGGATAAATCATAAATGGCAAATGTAAATTGAGACACCATTAGAGAGTGCAGCTTGTTCATAGTCGAGGCATCAATGGTCCCTCTTATCTTTATCTGCTCAAAGATGACGAGATATCTTTATTTTTCTATTTATAAATAGAGCATCAACCTTGATCAGACAAAGAGTTGAAGGTTAGTGTTGTGAATAGGACATGCTACCCCAAAAATAGAGATTGGAAACTTGAAAGTACGTCTACAATCCCTTTGAATATAAAAGTACGTCTACAATCCCTTTAAATCTAAAAGTACGTCTACAATCCCTTAAATATAAAAGTACGTCTACAATCCCTTTAAATATAAAAGTACGTCTACAATCCCTTTAAATATAAAAGTACGTCTACAATCCCTTTAAATATAAAAGTACGTCTACAATCCCTTTAAATATAAAAGTACGTCTACAATCCCTTTAAATATAAAAGTACGTCTACAATCCCTTTAAATATAAAAGTACGTCTACAATCCCTTTAAATATAAAAGTACGTCTACAATCCCTTTAAATATAAAAGTACGTCTACAATCCCTTTAAATATAAAAGTACGTCTACAATCCCTTTAAATATAAAAGTACGTCTACAATCCCTTTAAATATAAAAGTACGTCTACAATCCCTTTAAATATAAAAGTACGTCTACAATCCCTTTAAATNATTAGATGAAACCTAGACACCAGGAGATTAGATGAAACTTAGATACCAGGAAATTAGATGAAACCTAGATACCAGGAGGTTAGATGAAACCTAGTTACCAAGAGATTAAATGAAACCTAGATACCAGGAGATTAGATGAAACCTAGATACCAAGAGATTAAATGAAACCTAGATACTTCAGTAGATTAGATGAAACCTAGATACCAGGGGAATATTTGAAACCTATATACCAAGAGATTAAATGAAACCTAGATACCAAGAGATTAGATGAAACCTAGATACCAGGAGATTAGATGAAACCGAGATACCAAGAGATTAAATGAAACCTAGATACCAGGAGATTAGATGAAACCTAGATACCAGGAGATTAGATGAAACCTAGATACCAGGAAATTAGATGAAACCTAGATCCGATGTTATTGCTCAATGCAAAAAGTACGCAATTCATCGTATTTTGACATGGTTGGAAATTATCAAACCTTGGATAATGTTTTGATAAATTGCACTAATTAATAAGCTTATTGATATGAAGACAGGGTTGGTGGGGTGGGATATTGTGGTTAGGTTTTGCAATGGAAAATTTCTCCAGGATGAATCTTGCACTGAGATAAAGGTTGGAGAGAGAGGGGGGGGGTATACACGGCATTATGATTTTACCCTGAAAACCTCAGTTTTTAATCCAGAAAATTTATAGAAAGTGCATGCAGCCCAATGTCGTGGACCTTTGATATTTCAAACCATGATTTCATCAGGTTGCAAAGATTGTGGGCTTTGAAATGTTAAGTTTGTGGCAATGATCCAATTTCTTTATCAAAACAGAAACACGATATTAACATGCTTGCTAAATTTTCATGGATTTAAATAAATCACAAATAAAAATTGATTTTAAACAAGTTAACTGACTAAACCTGATTTAAGCGCAAACAATTCTTAATTTAACCAGAACTTAATTGTAGAGATTTTAGGGGAGCAATACATTATTCTACTTTGGTGACATTCATTGTCTCAAAATACACTGTGAAACCAATTGTGACAACTTTTAATTGATCTTTGAGTTCGATTGACGCAAAATTGTCAAAATTTTCCTTAGATTACACAAAAAGTTTCAAATATTTTTTTAGATTTTTTAGGCCTTGTTTTCCTGATCAGAACGGAGCAGAAGAGAAGAAGAGAGAAGGTATCAGGAAATCGAACCATTCTTTTCTGATAATAAAACTAACCTGAAGGACGGAATTAGATTCAACCTAAGGTGCTCTATTATCATAGAAAAGAAAACAATCTCAATCTAGTCTGATTTTCATCTCTCAATCTAGTCTGATTTTCATCTCTTAATCTAGTCTGATTTTCATCTCTCAATCTAGTATTATAATAATATAATAAATAAGCCATTATAGTATTTTATTTAATGCAGAAGATTTACTAACCTTGGAATCGACATATTCAAGAGTTTTAGATCGTCTTTAACAGTATTAATTACAGTATCATACTTAATTGTTAATCCTGTTTTTAATTATTTTGAATTAATTACAGTATCATGCTTAATTGGTAATCCTGTATTTAAATTTCTTGAATTAATTACAGTATCATACTTAATTGGTAATCTTGTTTTTAAATTTCTTGAATTAATTACAGTATCATACTTAATTGGTAATCCTGTTTTTAAATTTCTTGAGTTAATTACAGTATCATACTTAATTGGTAATCTTGTTTTTAAATTTCTTGAATTAATTACAGTATCATACTTAATTGGTAATCTTGTTTTTAATTTTCTTGAATTAATTACAGTATCATACTTAATTGGTAATCTTGTCTTTAAATTTCTTGAAATAAAACCAAACAAAGATAAGATTTTTAGATTCTTGGATAAACCCGTGCACGTGCAGTATCTCGAATAACAAATCTAGTTTTCAAATTGAGAAAATAATTTAACTAAAGTACTAAGTATTTTACCTGAAGTACATGATCTTTTACCTGAAGTTATTATGATATTTAACAGTTAGAATTTAATATTTGAAAGTACAGGTCGGGTCCGTAAAAGGAAACTATGGGATTAGCGTAGATTTACAAAGTATTGTAACGTTTTTTGGTTGCAAGGCTCGTGTCATAGGTTGAAAAGAATTGAAATGTAGTGAGCAAATTGCAAAAAAAGTGTTACTTTTGAAAGTTATTTTCTTTGTTTTTCAAAATCCATAAAATATAAGGGAATATTTTAGACCTGAATCATGTTTTTGTAAGTAAAAATTCGAAATTTTGTTTTTAAAATAATGTAATTCAAAACTTTTTGAGAATTTTGCTTTGATTTTAGGAACTGTCAAGTTTATAAGTAATTTCAAGTTAAGGCCTCTACTTAAAGAGTTACATGGCCGATTCACGTCGACACCCTGTAAACCTTATGAAAGATTAACTTAGTAGATTAGATATCGTCCTTGTTCTATCTTGACGAGAGGTCGAATTCTGTAAATTTTCTTCCTTGTACCTGCTGCTACTCATGCAAGTCATTTTGATAGAAAATCCGTTATTGAAAATTATCAATATTCCGATAAAAAAAGAGAACATTTGGATTATATTTCTTAGAAGTAGTGTTCTGGATCGGACTTGTTATTCTCTCTCTCTTAATGATCGGAGGTGTCACGTTAAATAACGCCCGGGCGTGAGTTAATGGCCGGAGGTGTCACGTTAAATAACGCCCAAGCGTGAGATAATGATCGGAGGTGTCACGTTAAATAACGCCTAGGCGTGAAACAATGTCCGGTCTACTTTATTTCAATCCTAAACAATAAATAAGAAAATAATTGATCCTTTCACATTTCACACTTAAAAATAACAAAAGTTTTAAATTTTTAATTTTAGTTAGGAATACGACATTATAGATTTAACATAGGCATTTACATTTTTTCTAATTTGTTTATCAATTCTTTAATAAACTAACTTTGTGGGGGAAGTGTAAAAACTGTTAAAAATGGCCAAACTGTCCAGGTGCAATATTTGCAACACCTTAAAGAGGGTCACTTGAAATTTCGTCTGCAGTCCCTTTAAGTTTCTTTAAGTCCCTTTCAGTCCCTTTAAGTCCCTTAAAACCTTTGATAAGAAGAACTTTCGTAACATTCAACGGAAACTTGATTCATACTTTCTCAAAAAATTTTATATTCTTTAATTATCAAAAATAAAATAAATTCAATTAATATATTTAGGCTTTATATGCTTGTTGTTAATTAAAGATTAAAGTTAGGAAATTTTTATTTTAAAATTAAAATGATGGTCACGTGTTAAAACAAGTTGTGGCAAATTTTCAGTGAAGTAATTTTGGGACAGTTCATCGTTAAATTTTAAAAAATCCAATTAATTTTTTACCTTTCTCAACCCCAGGGACACCCATGGATGCCCTCAAAAAAAATCAACCAATTTGATCCAGGTGTTTGGCCAGCTAGAGCGAACATAGTAACAAATATATAAAAATCATCAATTTTAAAAATGAGATTTATTTTCTAATTAACTAAAGCTTTGGTAAGAAGATTAAAGTTCAAGTAAATTGAATTAGATTTTTAAGTTTTTAAAGTTATTTGAAAACCTTTTAGATTGAAATTGTCTCTAAGTGGAAGAGCGGGGAGAACTAGGGACGGTGGGAAACTAAATTCTAAACGACCGGATGCGTGAATTAAAAAAGTTAATTTAAATCATCCTTAATTTTTAATTCAATAACTATTAGTATAGTCTTTCATCGTGCACATTACATCATTGGTTAAAATTATGGTTTTTTTGTGTTTAAATCATGAAAGTAATTAAAGTAGTGTACAGAAATTTCTTTTCTGTAATAAAAAATGATTATATTTCTTAAATATCTCTTCTAAACATTTTTCATAAAAAAACTAATTTTTTCATAGATAATTCAAAATTAGAAAATTATAAACTCTTTAAGGATAAGTAAAATTGTCGGTTATTTTGTATTTTCTTTTACTTTTTTTCAGACAAAATCAGCTTTTACTATTTATTCAACTGAAAATGAATGAAAAAACAACATTAAACAAAAGAAAAGAACAGTTTATTATAAATTTTGTTAATTTCAATGCCTTATAGATATACTACAGTGATAACCAGAAAACTCTGGAATAGGAAATCGACTTTTAAACTCAAGTTATGACTTTTAATAGCGCATTAAACATGACACACAGCAATTGTGCAACGTAAACCGACCCATTTTACTAAATGAGTGATTCAATAACTTTCAAGTAAAGCTATTTGCTTTAAACAACATCAGAACACTTGATTTAATGGCGAAAAAAAATTTCGGAAAATTTCGAACAAACGTACTTACTTCCGCAGTTTTATTTTTAATATCGAATATTTTCTTATTGCAATAAACTAGGTTTCAAACTTTGATTTAAAACATTCTTTATTACTAAGGATGAGACTTAGTAGACGACTGTACGGAATATGAACAGCCTTTTTTTATTAAATTCTTGGTTTCCAGCAATTAAATCATTTATTATTTAAAGGCTTTATATTTGGGGAAACAGATTAAATTCAACTCTTTGGTCGCTTAAGGAATTGTGTCTCTGCTGCGAATTCAATTGATCTAATCCCTATATTTCAGCCACCTCATGGTTTAAAGTTTTAATATTTAAAAATTTGATTATTTGATCTAACAAAATTTATAAAGTTTAAAATATATATGGTCTACGACATTGGGGTTCAAAGATGTTAATTCTAAAAATTTTAATTTTAATTAAGGTTTCATCCTCCAATGTTTGAATATTATATAAAAACTAATCCGGAGATGGAAACCTTTAACTATGTGTTTGCATTTTTTGAATCCTTACCTTTGCAACCAAATTTATCTTTTATCAGTCAATTGTTTGAATATTAAATACAGACTAATGAGTTGTAAACTTTTAAATACACGTTAAAACTGGCTTAAACTGTTAAACTCATTCAATTCCTAATTGCAAGATTACTTTTTTCGGGGAGAATATATTAGGATCTAAATATTCCGTTTACTAAGATTTTTCAAACTCTAGATGCACAACATTTTGTAAAGGAAACAGTTTTCATGGATATTTTAAGTTAAAGATAACTCAGCGGAAAGAAAAATTGTTGAAAGAAATCCAAAATTTTGAAAAAAAAATCTTTTTTTAAATGTTCTTATACTCTGACAAAATGTTCGTTTACTCTAACAAAATGTTCTTATACTATGACAACATGTTCTTATACTATGACAAAATGTTCTTATACTCTAACAAAATGTTCTTATACTCTGAAAAAATGTTCTTATACTCTGACAAAATGTTCTTATACTCTGAAAAATGTTCTTATACTCTGACAAAATGTTCTTATACTCTGACAAAATGTTCTTATACTCTAACAAAATGTTCTTATACTCTAACAAAATGTTCTTATGCTCTGACAAAATGATCTTATGCTCTGACAAAATGTTCTTATACTTTGACAACAAGTTCTTATACTCTGGCAAAATGATCTTAATTTCTGCATTGTTTAGTTCTATTAGACCCTTCTATTAGACCCCTATACCTTCAAGCAATAACAACCACTAACTGAATCACAAAGCGTTTCAAGTTTAAAACATCTGTTTCCCTCCCCCCCCCCACAAATTTCTAACCATTTTATTATGGCCTTAATAAATCGCCATTGACTTTGTCGAGTCATTATAGGCAGTAAATCATAAGGATGCCATCTATAGAGAAAAGTGTCAGTTTCCCAGTATTGTGTAACAGCAACGCACCGCAATATACAGGGTGTCTCAATAAAAATTAAGTGACGAAAACGAAATCGTAATAATAAAGTTATGTCTGCTAGAGTATAATTTCTTTAAACGAGATCTGATATTCTGGAAAACAAGTTCTGATATTCTGGAAAACGAGATCTGATATTCTGGAAAACGAGATTTGATATTCTAGAAAACGAGATCTGATATTCTGGAAAACGAGATCTGATATTCTGGAAAACGAGATCTGATATTCTGGAAAACGAGCTCTGATAACTGTACTTTGTTTGTTAGGCATCAGCACAGTAAATAAAAATATGATTTACAAAGACGATATAAAAGTAGTCACTGAGTCCCCATGTTTATTGAGACACCCTGTATTGAAACTGCACAGCAGCGTGTAAATTTGCACTAATCACGAGACAGAAAACTATTTCAAAAGAGTACATTTAAATTCTTATTTGGTAATAAGTTTCAAGGACGTATTGAAAAGGGTAAAATCTTAAAATCTTGTAAAAAAAAATGGGAGAATTGTCGTTCTCTTCCTTTATTTTTTTACGAAGTTAAAGGGAGTGACCGGCTATGTAAGATAGTTGAACTGAGTATGCAGTGTTGTCAAAAACTTCTTTCGGATTCATTTGAGACATATTAAAATTTTTAAAGATCTGTAAATCCTGAGTTTGAGTGCAAATTCGACGTTCAAAACTCCTACTTTGGGGGTGGATACACTTTCAGAATTAGTTTTTTTAAATTATTAATTAACGACGACATAAAATGTAAAAATATTCTACAATAAACTACAGACGTCACGTTTAGGAACATTTTGAGAAAATAAAAATGAATTTTATCATCGAAAATAAGTAATCTTGTTCAATTATTAGTTTCTATTATCTCATTATTAACAAAGTTTTCGCAGATTTTCTAGAATTATTAAGACGACATTTGAAGAATTTGAAGAAATCTGCGAATAAATTCAAGAAAATTAGAAATTCAATATAATAATGAAAACGAAATAATGGAAATTAGCATTGACTTATTGACAAATTTCTTTTGAGAAATATGTTCCTAACCATCTAATTAGATTACTGTATAATTTTTACTTTATTTTTCGTTGTCGTTATTTAATAATTTAAAAAAAAATAATTCTGAAACGTATCCACCCCCAAAGTAGGAGTTTTGAACGTCGAATTTGCGCTCAAACTCAGGATTTACGGATCTTTAAAAAGTTTAATATGTTTCAAATGAATCCGAAAGAAGTTTTCAACAACACTGCATACTCAGTTCAACTACCTTACATAGCCGGTTACTCCCTTTAAGCAGAGGGGCTTCTAAGCTGTAATTAATTTATATCTTTAAATGTGTTATAAAATATTTTTAGACAAACCGTCAGAGCGCTCCGCGCCCATCTTCCATTTCAACTTTTTTTTGTTTTTCAATCTTTCAGCATTTTCTCTTCGATAAAACAATAATAAAATATTGGATTTTCAAAATTTTCCAAAAATAAAAAAATTTTGGAGAAAATTTTTTGTAATTCTAAGCATCCTGAAACCTTACCTTGTCCGGAAACCTGGGGTCATGCTAGGTCCCATAATAATTTGGGTCATGTTAGGTCCTATAATACTTTGGGTCATGATAGAGGTCCCATAATAGTTTGGGCCCAATCAGTTCCACCTTTTTAACGTTTATAGGTTACAAACAAAACAGACAAACAAGCAAAGTATATTGATAGGTTAGAAAAATGTCAGTTCTTTCAGAATGAACAATTAGAAGCACTTTATATTTTGTTTATTAAATACCATTCCTTGCTATATTTTAACGATTCGACCTTTTCAGAAACATTTAATAAAACATTTTATATTAATAGCTATTTGGATGTAAAAATAAATCTTATAAATAATAATTATAAAATAAAAGTTGAAAGTTAAAACTGAGACAAAACACCCATATAAAAACGTATCATTGGCATGGAATAATGTAATTATATCCATGGTTATACTTCCTATTTTTAAATAAAATTACAACAAAAATAGTAAAAAATCATAAATTGAAATGAATGGATATTCTTTTAAAGATAATTGACATTGTGAATCGAACACATAAAACGGTAATAGAAAAGGACGTTTTGAAAAATTAAAAAGGGAGTTTTTGTGAAAAATTAAATTTTAACCCAAATTGAATCAATCTTTTTACTTCTGATGTTTTAGAAATGAGAAGATTGCAACGTTAGTTACCTCAGAGCTGAATCCATTAGTTTAATCCGTTGCTTAAACATAATTCATTCGAAATCATTTACTAACTGCTCTTTTTTTGCTATAAAATCATTCCTCCAAATTGAATTGATGTCCCTTGAATATATATTTTTATTTTCATAAGATGCGTGTACTTTGGACGACAATAATATTTTTCAACGGACTCAATTTTTGAGAATAAACGAAATTTTTCGTTAAAAAGAGTTTCGTTCAGAAGCGTTAACGAAATCATTCGAACAAATTTGAAAAAACGATAGTTTTTCTTTCTCAACGTACTTATACTCTTCGTAAAAAATTGTTTTCTAACAAACAATTAAAAAAGGGTCGTTTTTTAACTCTGAATGAACGATTTTATTTAATTAACGATTTTACTTAACGAACGTTTTAATTAACGAACGGTTATACTGGACGATCGTTCAGTGAGAAAACGAACGAAATAGATGGAAAATTAACGATAATTTTGAAAACGAACGAATTAAAAATTAAAAAATTTAAAATTAAAATTAAAATTTAAAATTAAAGAAATTAAAAATTTAAAAAAAACGAACAGAATTAAATAAACGAACACGTCCATCGTTAGGTGTCTTCCTTCAAACTTTTGAGCAAATACGGGGTTTCACTGGATTCTCCGCTGTGAGCGCAACGAATGATTTTACAATTTTCGCATCACTCTAATATCTGATAAAAAAAAGCATATTGAAATACCATTCGATTCAAATTCAATTTGAGTTTAGCCCTTTTATATTTTTGCGAACACTCCCTTTAAAGAATAATATTTGAGTTTTAAAGGTGGTATAGTGTAAACTTTATACTAAGTATATAATAAATGTAAAACTGTGTTCATACATTTGGTGTTTTACAATTAAAGTTTTGGTACATTTTACCATTGGTGTTTTGGGGCCTTCACGTTATCAAATATTTTAGGTTTTGGGGATATAAATGCCTATAATTTTGTGGAAAGTTATTCTTTTACATCACTCTTAACTTTGCGAGAACATTCGAAATATTTCCGCGTCAAAAATATCCATCCGAGAACAACTTTAATTATGCAGATATTTGTATCAGAGCCTTAAAATTTAAGGGACTCGCTGAGGACCTATTTCAGGTGACCCTCCATTTGCATGCAGTGGCACGTCTGATTCAAACAGTACCCTTGAAAACCTTTGTCACTGCAAGGTTGACGTAGATTTTTAGCTGAAAATCTACACTCGCAACCAGGCATTAAATTTTAAGAAATAAAAATAGAATATTTCACGTAATCCTTGATCAGAAAATAATTTAAGGTTACCATGGACATTCCAATCTATAAAAGTAGGCTAACTGTAAATGACGTCTACGATCTTCTTAAAACTAAGTGAAAATGAATATTTCAATTGGATAGAACAAAGGAATTGAACTCATGCTTCTAACTCTTATTTTTTACCCCAATATATTTGAACATACAATATACATGCATACTGGACTACTACCGAAACGGACTACTCCAGATGACCTACACCATCAGGTTGCAAAGATATAAGTAAAATAGCTGGAAAAGCGACGATATCATCCACATTTTGATAATTGTGAATCCGGCATGCACCAATTAATAATTTAAACAAAATATACTATAATAGTTAAAATTGCCGATATACCAACTGTGTCGGATCTTAACAATCTGTATCTATGTTTATAAGTCATATTCTTTGAATAGATGTTAATTAGATTATTTTAGGTTCTCTCCTAATTATTATTCACTGCAGTTTTTATCTCAGCTCAAAGTTTTGCTAACTTTTGATGGTTTTTCTTTCACATAAAGATCTGTCTGTAATTAACTAGTGCTAGTCCCAGAAAACATAAAGATAACCGATTATAAGATTCGTAACATATTTCTTCGTCATTTTTAAATTATTTAAAAAAGATAAATTTTCAAAATCAAGTCTATAGGAATGCACGTAATCAGTTTGAGTCGCTTCTCAAATCCGCCAAAAACGGTTTCAATTGAGCACCGGTTTAAATATTGAAACATTGAATACTATTTTAAGTGGAACCAACCATATATGAGCAACGATTCAAATTTAAGCCGCGGCTTAAATTCATTAAATTCGGCCTCAGGAGGATTTTACAGATTTTGTCTAACCAACCGGTGACTCTCTTTATGATGAATTTATACAATTAACTTATTAACAGCAAGTTGTAATTTTATAAAAGTTTTATAAATATACATTTTGTTGGGAACTGCAAAATCTAAACTTCTAAAATTCTAGTAGATAGGAATTTTACATGTTTTCAATGACTGGTAATTTGACAGAATGTCGGGTGTGATAGGTTTACAGTTTAATAAAAAGAGAGCATATACTTAAAAGCAAAACAATATCGATAGTGTATTTTATTTTGTTTTTAAAACCTAAACCCAAGCATATCTCCTTCTTGATATAGTAATTTCATCTAGAGATTGATATGTGGATAGTAGAACATCTCTAGAACTCGGCTGCTGTTTCTAAGAGATGCAGTTTTTATATGGATTTAAATTTAAGAAAATTATGCTTTTAATTGTGGCCTCTTAAGTACAGTATAATTTTTCTTGCGTTTTTTTTAAATTTCACAAAAATTAAAAAATCAAAAGGTTTTTGATAAAACTTTTTGTAATTCTGCAATCATAAACCTTCCCAAGGGTCATGCGAGGTCACGTACAAAATTTGGGCACGATCAGTTCAGCCGTGTTGACGTTTATAGGATATAAGTATATTATATTGGAAAAAAGTAAAGATATAAAAAATATGTCTTAACAAAAATATTTCTCTTTCATGACCAACCGGGTTACCAATCCTGGGTTTCATGACCGATACTCTGTCTTAGGCTACTGGTTCTGAATCTGATGTACACAAAATTCTCCGGGTTTTCTTTAAAAAGATTTGAATAAAATAGTTTGTTTAATAAACTCTCAAACTCTCTCATTTTTTACTTTTATTGGATACAAACAGACAGACAGACACCCAAACAAAGTATATATAAGATGGAAAAAGTAAAGATATAAAAAATATTTTTAAACAAAAAAAAGTTCTCTTTCAAGTTGCTCTATACCATTTCATGACAATTATTTATCTTTGCTAAGCAATGAAACATTTAAACAATATTTACGTTCTAAAAACTTGTATGTTTCATATATTTCTCTGTAAACATTTATTCTTTTTATGTGTTTAATAGCAGGGTAGTAGGATTGGAACAGTATTTATATATCTTGTTTATAGACTTCGGAACAATTCAAGATATTCTCTGTAAAATATCTTGTATCTAAGAGGATATACAGAGGTTTACTCCGCCCATACCGGAGACTAGGGATACTATTCTTGAACATCAAACTTCAAACATTCTCCTCCTGAACAAACAATATTTTAAAGATGATTCCCTACTTCAAAGAATATTGAAAGAATATGGATATGAATATTAAACTTGAGTCCGAGGAACCCCAAATGCGTAAAAAGAAAAGTTTGTGCCTATGAGAAGGATCTAGACTGAAAGGAATTGAGTCTTTGCCACAAACTCTGATTTTCTAATCCCAATATCTTTGCAACCCATGGTCGAATTTTTTACAAGAAAATCTGCGAATTTAAAAAAAAATTCACAAAACTGCATTTCTCGGTTGAATTCAGCATGGAGAGGTTGGTCAACTATGGGATGAATCAAAAGAAGAAAAGAACATTGATTGACGACCAGAAATATGAATATGATTTTGAGAAAATTAAGAATGAAACAGAGTTCTGGCGATGCCAGAAATTCAAGAAGGGGTGCAAGGGGCGGGCAATGTCACGCCCCTCTACCAACCTTCTTCAGAATGAACAAAAGCACGATCATGCTAACAATCTTGTATGCAAGATGGCAAGGGCTACAGAAATGGCAGCCATCATCAAAGCTTCTGAGAATCCATCAATAGCCCCAAGACGTATTCTTGGAGATGTCAGCAACGCCATACTGGCATCTGAGACTCCAGTTGTAGTTCATGGCATGCGATCTAGCGATTCATTTGCCCAGGCAGTGAGGAGAGAGCGCCATAGAGTTAATCCAAGGCCTCCTGTGCCAAAAACATGGGAGAACACTCTGGATATTCCCGATTCTATGACTAAAACAAAGGTAATGTTTTTCATCAAAAATTTACTCCAATTATGAAAAATGAATAATTTTTGATTTTGTATTCTTATATGTTTGCAATCTGATGGTGTAAACTGACGATATTTCTAACTTAGACTATTTGATCTAAAAGACTTCATAGTTTGAAATATCAAAGGTCTTTAATATCAGGTTGCAAAGATATGGGTAAAACAAATTTGAATTTGTGGCAACAACTCATTTCCATTCTGAAACTCTAGGAGGGGGGATAGTTTCTACAGCTGGCGTCCTGGACCAGCGATACAGAAGATGGCACCATTCTAGTATTCATGTCAGGTGTCTGTTTTTATTCCTAATTTTTTTATTATCAATTTGTCATTTATTTATGTATATATATATATATAAATGTGAAGAACATAGCGCAGAAGTGTTGAAGAAGTGTGCCGGCTGGAGTGTGGATGGAACCTTCAAAACAGCTCCACATCCCTTTGTTCAGGCAAGATAATAACCAACTCTTTTGCTTACTTAATGAATTCTATGACCTAACCATACCATATTTTGAGTTAGACAAAATTTAACTTATAGACCAAAATAAATTAGACAAACTGAGCCAATCTAAACTAAACCTTTACTTTAGGTTTTTATCCTGCAGGCTAGACTGTCGAATGGTAGGTCCATTCCGGCTGCCTTTGGACTTCTGCCAGGAAAATCTGCTGATATCTACTCTATGTTTTGGAATGCAATCAAGGAGAAGGTTGGATCCAACGTGAATGTCAGGCACCTGTTGGTTGACTTTGAGACTGCAAACATTACTGCCTTCCAGGAGATGTACCCAGACATTGATGTCAATGGGTGTGAGTTCCATTTTCGCAAAGCTATATTTCCTCATATCCAGACAGAGAAAATTGTGGATTTGTTTAACCAGTCTCCTGAGTTTCAGCTCTTTGTTGGCATGCTCTACAGTCTGGCATATGTTCCTCCTAAGGATATTGTTAAGGTTATTCTTAGAATTAAAATTGACATTTTCAATTACGGCCAAACTTGATCCAACCATCTTTTTTATCCACAGGTCTATGAGAATGTTATCCTGGAGTATGTAGAGGAACATGAAGATTTGTGGCCTGACTGGTCAGAGGAGGTTAGGTTGTTTGTTGCCTACTTAGATAGGACCTGGATTGGCAAGCTGCCCATGACCAGAAACAGGGCCAGGAAAGATCCCCTATTCAAGTTTACGTTGTGGAACAAGGGGATGGAGGTTAGGGAGGATATTCCTACAACCAACAACTCAAACGAGGCCTACAACAACCTCTGGACTATTATCACCAACTTCATACGTGAAGAATCCCTGTCAAGGAAAACTCTTCTTGATTCAGCCAGTGTGATGCAAACAGCACTGAGAACGCTCGCAAGAGATAAACGTACAAAGATTAAAAACATGACTGAAATGTATAATAATAGCCCTGCACCAGACTATATGAAACAGCTTGCCACAATTATTGGCATGGATTAAAATCATGTACATTTGTAAAATAAAAAATTAGTCCTAATAAATAAGAATCATTATTTTTTGACTTTTTTGGGACATTTAAAAAAAAATTAATTTGGAAAAATCTACCTTTTGAACGTTCTACCTTTTGTAATTCTACCTTTTGAACGTTCTACCTTTTGAACGTTCTACCTTTTGTTTGTTCTACCTTTTGATCGTTCTACCTTTTGTCGTTCTACCTTATGATCGTTCTACCTTTTGTCATTCTACCTTTTGTAATAGCTGTAATCTCTGTGTGTCTGTATGTATGTTTGTCCGATCATAACTCATGAACCTCTGTACCGATATGTCTCAAAGTTTAATTGCAAAACTCGATAAAACCACGGAAATGTTCTTAGCTTCGTCTTGAGATTCTAAGTTTAGTGGGTCAACTTTTACAGGGGAAAAATCCTAATATTTGACCAAGTGCGGGTAAACGGCGAGATTAAGTATGAGTAACCTGGACAGTGCCGGGTTCCCAAGCTAGTAAAATATATATTTAAGTGTTTAGTTTAGTGTTTTTGCAAAGGTTTACATGTACTATTGTGACTCGAGCCTACCAATCTAGGAGTCGAGCGGAGGGAACTTGTAACTACGTCTGTAGTTCCTTTAATTCTTTTACAAATATCTATTTTTTTGTAGAAAATATGGAAAAATAAAGAATTGAATATTTACCTAGAACGCTGTTAGCAGCAACAGTTCTATGCTCCTGTATAGTCTGGTTCCAATCCTCCTTGTTTAGCTCCGGTATCAGAGCCAGTAGTAGAACCTTAACCCTGCTCACGTTCTCTCTCAGTACACGGAGAACAGATGGAGTATCAACCTTGGACAAATGATCAGGTTCAATTTCTTTTATCTATTTATCTACTGAGGAAGGGGGGGAGGCTAGGGGGGGAGACACGTTAAATTACAGTAAATTTCACGTGTTTTCAAGCATAACTGCTGTACTATATTTATTTATTGACAAGAACAAGAACATTTTGAATTTCTAAAATGTAACTAAGCTTTTCTCATTTACTCATCCTAATCTGAAAATCAAAATAGAGAAGCTGCGAGGTCATAAGTCCTACCGGTATTGTTGCATAAATTCATTATCAATATCAATCATTATCAATCATCATCACTCATCATCACTCATCATTAATCACCATCAATCGTCATCAATCGTCATCAATCATCATCAATCATTATCAATCATCATCAATCATGATCATGATCATGATCATTACTATTATCATCAATATCATTATCATTATCATTATCATTATCATTATCATTATCAATATCATTATCATTATCATTATCATTATCATTATCATTATCATTATCAATATCATTATCATTATCATTATCATTATCATTATCATTATCATTATCATTATCGTTATCATTATCATTATCATTATCATTATCATTATTATTATTATTATAATTATTATCCAGACTGCTATGAAGTACGGTAACGCAATGGTTTTTGTTTTTACCTCAAAAATATTTACTTAAACTTTATTGGAGGCTGGAGCCCCGAAAGTGTTCAGTTTACTATAAAGTATTTGTTTAAAAGAAGTAGTTGAAACATTCTCAAATATATTTATGTGAGTGTTAGCAACCTTTATTGAAAATATTTTGACCCTGTAGGATGCAGGATCCTTAATAAAATAAAACCACGTTTAAAAACTATCTTAAATATCGTCTTTTAATTCCCATGTTTTTTAACTCCCTGTCTCATGGTTAGATGGAACGGAGTGAAAGAAATTATAATTAATCTTGTAAATTGTTGAAATATCATTTTCCAATCTTAGCGATGACAATAAAAAATTAGCTGAATGTGGTTCTACAAAAAAAAAATTATGTTCCAATATTTCAATACAATGAAGTCGTCGTATATTTCAATACAATGAAGTCGTCGTATATTTCAATACAATGAAGTCATCTTATATTTTAAAAAATGAAGTCCTCGTATATTTCAATACAATGAAGTTGTCGTATATTTCAATACAATGAAGTCGTCGTATATTTTAATACAATAAAGTCGTCGTATATTTCAATACAATGAAGCCGTCGTATATTTCAGTACAATGAAGTCGTCGTATATTACAATACAATGAAGTCGTCGTATATTTCAATACAATGAAGTTGTCGTATATTTCAATACAATGAAGTCGTCATATATTTCAATACAATGAAGTCGTCGTATATTTTAATACAATGAAGTCGTCGTATATTTCAATACAATGAAGTCGTCGTATATTTCAATACAAT
>NW_019396036.1:58585-94758 GCF_000591075.1 Eurytemora carolleeae
CTTTAATATAAACAGGTGTAGGATATACCAGCCTCCTTAGCCAGACAAACCTTTAATATAAACAGGTGTAGGATATACCAGCCTCCTTAGCCAGACAAACATTTAATATAAGCAGGTGTAGGATATACCAGCATCCTTAGCCAGACAAACCTTTAATATAAACAGGTGTAGGATATATCAGCCTCCTTAACCAGACAAACCTTTAATATAAACAGGTATAAGATATACCAACCAGGAAAACCTTTAAATAAACACGTGAATCAAATCAGAAGGAAAAATGTTGAGGACAGAAAATATTATTTGCGTGGAAGTAAACTATCAAATAAGTTGATTTAATGAGAAGTATTTATCCACATCTTATATAAAGCAGACCGTTGTAATTATATATTTATGTTGTTAGACCGTTGTAATTATATATTTATGTGTATGTTTGTCACTTTGTTGGAAATGGGAAACGATAATAAAAAAGATTACATTTTCGCCAGCCCTGGGTAACATAAAAATAATGTTTCGGGTTAGAAGGTAGAGTTGTTTTGGTGTCCCCTATCATATTAGACTATTAAAGGGCTCGTTTTTTTTGGACGACGATATTCTATATAGATGCGCTTCCTAAGTTTTTAAAATATCTATCTATCTCGAGATAGATTTGCTTCGGTACAATTGTACAAAGTCACTGTCAACAACATGGCGGCGGAATTTAGATTTTCTATTCAACAAAGAACTTCTATCTATGACGCCTAAAGTGTAAAACTAAAAAAACCTAATTTTTGAAAAAAAAACTTTATCGAGTATTTTATCAAACAAAATTTAAAGTTTGAAAGAACATAGTCTAAAACTAAAGAACGAAAAGTTTTGACTTAAATTTTAAGTTCATGGTTAAATGCCACTTCTGACTTAATTTAAACCTGAACTTTAACCGTGAGGTTAAATATTTAACCCTGTGGTTAAATATTTAACTCGCCGAAATCGACGAGTTAAAATTTAAACACAGGGTTAAAATCTTGAAATCCTGCATTTTTCCTATTTGTCTATTATTCAATCATCATTCAGCTGAGAAAGTGGCATTCAACGTTATATTTAAAAGTGAAAACCTTGTTAAAGAAATTTCACGTTTTAGGTTAATTAATTTTTGCATGTAAACCCAAAATACGGTTGTAACTCGAAATATGTTTTGTTTTCGGTTACGTAATCAGCTGATTAGGGGTGGTTATGTAATATTCTCCGTAAATCCTTTTCTCTGATTGGTTCAGATTTTCCCGGGGAAATTCATATTTGAAATTGAGAAAGTTTAATATTTAAGTAGCTATTCATTATTTTACAGAACTTTTAACCTCGAACTTAAAATTCGCGCATTCTTTAGTTTTAGACTCAGGTCTGAAATTATCTAAGGACTGGGAAATCAGATCCTTTGCAAGAATCTTGAAAAATGCAAATATGTATTTTTTCAAAAATCTTATTTCTAAAATGTATCTAGAGATAAATCTAATTGTTTTTATTTTTCTCTGAAAGAAAAGTGTAAATCTTCATGGTTATAATTCTAGGTTTCTAAGAAAAGAATTACAGAAGTACAGAAACAGATAATTAAATTCCTCAACAAAGAAAAACAGAATAAATTTGCTACTTCCACTTTAAGTTTAACTTTGTTGAACAGATTCATCTCTGGAACCGAATTTGATGAATTTGAGCTATGTCGCTGAATTCTTCTTCCGGTGCTTTGAACCACCGATTCAAATTTTAAGATTCTGGAAGGATTTGAATTGGTGATTCAAAATTGAATCGGTGGTAGGCAGTTCAAATTCATTAAATTTGGTGCTTATATACATATATATATATATATATATATATATATATATATAACATATACATGAGTACTTTGTACATATACATGAGTACTATGTACATATACATGAGTACAATGTACATATACATGAGTACTTTGTTCATATACATGAGTACTTTGTACATATACATGAGTACTTTGTACATATACATGAGTACTTTGTACATATACATGAGTACTTTGTACATATACATGAGTACTTTGTAAATATACATGAGTATTTTGTACAAATACATTAGTACTTTGTACATATACATGAGTACTATGTACATATACATGAGTACTTTGTAAATATACATGAGTACTTTGTACATATACATTAGTACTATGTACATATTCATGAGTACAATGAACATATACATGAGTACTTTGTTCATATACCTGAGCACTTAGTACATATACATGAGTACTTTGTACATCTAGTAAAAGAAAAAGCTAATTAATTTACATATAAGGAAAACGTAAAACAAAACAAACAAGATATAACAAGGAAAACATATTATTTTTCTCATTACGCATACGTATTATTTTTCTTCAGTCTCCTCAGGACAAGATCACGGGGATAGAAGGATGACAAGGACAAGATCACGAGGATAGTAGGATGACAAGGACAAGATCACGGGGATAGTAGGATGACAAGGACAACATCACGAGGATAGTAGAATGACAAGGACAAGATCACAGGGATAGAAGGATGACAAGGACAAGATCACAAGGATAGAAGGATGACAAGGACAAGATCACGGGGAAAGAAGGATTACAAGGACAAGATAACGGGGATAGAAGGATGACAAGGACAATATCACGGGTATAAAAGAATGACAAGGACAATATCACGGGTATAGAAGGATGACAAGAACAATATCACGGGTATAGAAGGATGACAAGGACAATATCACGGGGAAAGAAGGATTACAAGGACAAGATCAAGGGGATAGAAGGATGACAAGGACAAGATCACGGGGATAGAAGGATGACAAGGACAATATCACGGGTATAAAAGGATGACAAGGACAAGATCACGGGGATAGAATGATTACAAGGACAATATCACGGGTATAGAAGGATTACAAGGACAATATCACGGGTATAAAAGGATTACAAGGACAAGATCACGGGGATAGAAAGATGACAAGGACAAGATCACGGGGATAGAAGGATGACAAGGACAAGATCATGGGGAAAGAAGGATTACAAGGACAAGATCACGGGGATAGAAGGATGACAAGGACAATATCACGGGGATAGAAGGATGACAAGGACAATATCACGGGGATAGAAGGATGACAAGGACAATATCACGGGTATAGAAGGATGACAAGGACAAGATCAGGGTGATAGTAGGATGACAAGGACAAGATCACGGGGATACAAGGATGACAAGGATAAGATCACGAGGGTAGAAGGATGACAAGGACAAGATCACGAGGATAGAAGGATGACAAGGACAAGATCACGAGGATAGAAGGATGAAAAAGACAAGATCAGGGTGATAGTAGGATGACAAGGACAAGATCACGGGGATAGAAGGATGACAAGGATAAGATCACGAGGATAGAAGGATGACAAGGACAAGATCACAGGTATAGAATGATGACAAGGACAGGATCACGGGAATAGAAGGATGACAAGGACAAGATCACAAGAATAGAAGGATGACAAGGACAAGATCACGAGGAAAAAAGGATGACACAGACAAGATCACGGGGATAGAAGGATGATAAGGATAAGATCACGAGGATAGAATGATGACAAGGATAAGGTCACGAGGATAGAAGGATGACAAGGACAAGATCACGAGGATAGAAGGATCACAAGGACAAGATCACAGGTATAGAATGATGACAAGGACAAGATCACGGGTATAGAAGGATGACAAGGAAAAGGTCACGAGGATAGAAGGATGACAAGGACAAGATCACGAGGATAGAAGGATGCCAAAGACAAGATCACGGGGATAGAAGGATGACAAGGATAAAATCACGAAGATAGAAGGATGACAAGGATAAGATCACGAGGATAGAAGGATGATAAGGACAAGATCAGGGTGATAGTAGGATTACAAGGACAAGATCACGGGGATAGAAGGATGACAAGGATAAAATCACGAAGATAGAAGGATGACAAGGATAAGATCACGAGGATAGAAGGATGACAAGGACAAGATCAGGGTGATAGTAGGATTACAAGAACAAGATCACGGGGATAAAGGATGACAAGGATAAGATCACGAGGATAGAAGGATGACAAGGACAAGATCACGAGGATAGAAGGATGACAAGGAGAAGATCACAGGTATTGAATGATGACAAGGACAAGATCACAGGAATGAAAGGATGGGAAGGACAAGATCACAGGAATGAAAGGATAGATCACAGGAATGAAAGGATGGGAAGGACAAGATCACAGGAATGAAAGGATGGGAAGGACAAGATCACAGGAATGAAAGGATAGGAAGGACAAGATCACAGGAATGAAAGGATGGGAAGGACAAGATCACAGGAATGAAAGGATGGGAAGGACAAGATCACAGGAATGAAAGGATGGGAAGGACAAGATCACAGGAATGAAAGGATGACAAGGACAAGATCACAGGGATGAAAGGATGGGAAGGACAAGATCACAGTATTAGAATATTGACAAGATGAAGGAGAGAATATTGATCATAATTTACCTCAGGCACTGTTGTCATATTGATAACACTTGCATCCAGACTCCGGTACATTTTACTCTCAGCCTTGCTGGAGAACCTAGATACAAGACTTACAGGTTTACTGGAGAACCTAGATACAAGACTTACAGGTTTATTGGAGAACCTAGATACAAGACTTACAGGTTTACCGGAGAACCTAGATACAAGACTTACAGGTTTACTGTTTACTGGAGACCCTAGATCCAAGACTTACAGGTTTATTGGAGAACCTAGATCCAAGTCTTACAGATTTACTGGAGAACCTAGATACAAGACTTACAGGTTTACTGGAGAACCTAGATACACAACCTAGAGGTTTACTGGAGAACCTAGATAAAAGACTTACAGGTTTACCGGAGAACCTAGACATAAGACTTACAGGTTTACTGGAGACCCTAGATACAAGATTTTCAGGTTTACTGGAGAACCTAGATATAAGACTTAAAAGTTTACTGAAGAACCTAGATACAAGACTTACAGGTTTACTGAAGAACCTAGATATTAAACTTGCAGGTTTACTGGAGAACCTAGATACAAGACTTACAGGTTTACTGAAGAACCTAGATATTAAACTTACAGGTTTACTGGAGAACCTAGATACAAGACTTACAGGTTTACTGGAGAACCTAGATCCAAGACTTACAGATTTACTGGAGAACCTAGATACCAGACTTACAGGTTTACTGGAGAACCTAGATACACAACCTAGAGGTTTACTGGAGAACCTAGATAAAAGACGTACAGGTTTACTGGAGAACCTAGATCCAAGACCTTTTCAAAGCTAGGCAAAAGAAAGATGGCGAAATCATTCCACTGTTTTCTTGTTATCATTGTACAATCATATATTTTTTAAGCAATTACAAATTTTCCTTTCTAACAAGAGAAAATATAACTAGAAGGGCATTAATTTAATTGCTACTATTTCCATTTCTACACTGCAGTACTATATAATTTTGATGCCTTAGTATTCTTGCTAAAACAGAGTAGGCCTAATGTTGGTCATTAGTTTTCTTTATTTTCAGGGTCTTATGAGAAAAGTTAAACTTGTTAAAGAATTGTAGGTTATAAATATTGCTTGTATTACATAATGAATAAAGTTCTCTTTAACAAACCACTGAAGATGTTGTATACTATATAAGTCTAAAGTTAGGTCAGGCTAGGCTATAACTGTTTGGTCGGGTTGGTTAAGACGGGTCAGGGTAGGTCGGCAGGGTTAAGTTAGGATGTAACTGTTTGGTCGGGTTGGTTAAGACAGGTCAGGGTTGGTCGGCAGGGTTAAGTTAGGATGTAACTGTTTGGTCGGGTTGGTTAAGACGGGTCAGGGTAGGTCGGTAGGGTTAAGTTAGGATATAACTGTTCGGTCGGGTTGGTTAAGACGGGTCAGGGTTAGTCGGTAAGGTTAAGTTAGGATATAACTGTTCGGTCGGATTGGTTAAGACGGGTCAGGGTAGGTGGGTAGGGTTAAGTTAGGATATAACTGTTTGGTCGGGTTGGTTAAGACGGGTGAGGGTTGGTCGGTAGGGTTAAGTAAGGATTTAACAGTTTGGTCGGGTTTGGTTAAGACGGGTCAGGGTTGGTCGGTAGGGTTAAGTAAGGATATAACAGTTTGGTCGGACAGGGTTAAGATTGGTCAGAGCATTGTTTTCTTGTTAAGTCAACAGGAAAATTGTTAAAAATATTTCATTAAATATTTCGCAAGCGAAATACACTGTGAAATACACTGTGAAATATCTAATATTAAACTTAATTTAAAACTTCGATTGCATCCCACTCATCAGTGTATTTGATAAAGTTGTGCAAATGAGGTACATATATTAAATGAATGTTATTTACAAAATATAAATCAGCCCAAAGCACCTCACTATCTTAATCTCTCATATTAAGTTGATCTGTATCACTTGTTTTTGCAAAAAGCACGCGTTTTTGATATTATAAATCCTTTCTTGTAGAATTAATTTAAAGGACTGGTGTTTTTTCTATGGTTAAGGGTATTTTATACAGAGGACATTTCAAATATGGGGTATTCTATAGATATGTCATTTAAAAGATGGGAAATTTCATAGATAGACAATAGACAAGACATGTCATGGATCGGACATATCAAGGTAGACAATAGACAAGACATTTCATTGATAGGACATTTTATAAATAGACAATAGACAAGACATTTCATAGATCGGACATTTCATAGATAGACAATAGACAAGACATGTCATGGATAGGACATTTTATAGATAGACAATAGACAAGACATTTCATGGATCGGACATTTCATAGATAGACAATAGACAAGACATTTCATGGATAGGACATTTTATAAACAAGACAATTAGCAGAGATAGAGGATACGGACGTAACACGGGTGTTGAAAATTGTTTTTAAACAAAATGTATTTCAGGTTGTAATACCTCCTGATACCTTCCAGCAACATGTCGCTTCTTTGAAATGTTTTCTATGTACCTAATACCCAACCTATAAATGTATTTCAGGTTGTAATACCTCCTGCAGATACCTTCCAGCAACATGTCCCTTCTTTGAAATGTTTTCTATGTACCTAATACCCAACCTATAAATGTATTTCAGGTTGTAATACCTCCTGCAGATACCTTCCAGCAACATGTCCCTTCTTTGAAATGTTTTCTATGTACCTAATACCCAACCTATAAATGTCCATATATGATTTTCTTAAATGTCCCGATACCATAAACTTCACATAGTGGTGCGTAGCCAGACAGATCAGCTGTCAGCAGCAAATCATACATTCAAGAATGATCAAATTAGATCAAATATGATTGAGTAAATTGTTTACCTCGGTCCCTGAATAGTAACCACAGTCCCAGAGTTAAACACCTAAATACAGATGAACAAATCTTTATTCAGCAATATATATGTGCAATATTACATGGTAAAAACCAAAAAAAATGTGAAAGATGAAGACGACATTATAACAATAAAAGTGAACGTTACTTTTTTAACGTACAGGGTGTGCCAGATCAAATTAGACCGCGTCAATGGGTCTAAATTACGATTTGGGGGACAAATCAGAAAATTTAAAAAGAATGAATCATTTTGAAAAATTCATTAAGGCTAATAGAACATTTTTTTCAGAAAATACTAGATTTTTCGAGTATTATGTGCGTATTTAGGTGTTAAAAATTGGAGATAATCTAATATGATATGGGACGCTCTGTATAATGTTGAAACATTAATATGTTAGTTTATGATATTACAAAATTTTACAAAAATAAAACATTTTTTTTATGTTTTTAAACATGACAATGTACTGACCTTGTAATTGAGATTTAAACAGACTTTCTCTAACACACTCCGAGTTCTGAAAAACAAGGTCATTGAGGTATATGGATTTAAAATTTAGGTGTTCAGAAATATGCGGCGTGAGGGTTCACTTATTAGAAGTGTACGGGGTGGGGGTCAGTTTATTAGAATTATAAGGGGTGGGGGGTCCCTTTGTTAGAAGTATACGGTGTAAGGGTCCACTTATTAGAAGTGTACGGGGTGGGGGTCCGTTTCTTAGAATTATACGTGGTGGGGGGTCCCTTTGTTAGAAGAATACGGTGTAAGGGTCCACTTATTAAAAGTGTACGTGGTGGGGTTCCATTTATTAGAAATATACGGAGTGAGGGTCCATTTATTAGAAGTGTACGGGATGGGGGGTCCCTTTGTTAGAAGTATACGGTGTAAGGGTCCACTTATTAGAAATGTATGGGGTGGAGGTCCATTTATTAGAAATATACGGAGTGAGGGTCCATTTATTAGAAGTGTTAGGGGTTGGGGTGTCCCTTTGTTAGAAGTATACGGTGTAAGGGTCCACTTATTAGAAATCATAAATTTTTAATACAGGGTCTACTTTGAAGTGTCGCAACGCCTTGGGCTTGTGTTTTCACCGCTCTAACTCACTTATGCTTTTCTGTTGCCCTTTACATGTACATTTTAGCACCATACAGCACTTGTTGTTAGTTTCAGTTTTTAAGAAGTAATTGGAAAAATTCTCATAAATATCTGATTGAGAGCTCGCAACCTTTAAATCATAGTGGGGGGTCCATTTGTTAGAAGTGTACGGAGTGGGGTCCATTTATTAGAAATATACGGGGTGAGGGTCCATTTATCAGAAGTATAAGAGGCTGGGGATCAGGTTTGGATACAGGGGGGTGCGGAGGTACCTTCGCACCCCCTGGTGGACTCAGTGGGGGCAATGCCCCCCCCCCCCCCCCGAGATTTTGAGGGAAAAATGTTCCCAATTTGCTACAATAATTTTTTAAAATTTATTTCATCGTTTGTATCCATTTTTCTAGTTATTTGAAGGAATTATGATATTATTATTCAAAACAAAGAGAAGAAGAAATGACCTACTTAAATAAGAACAAAAAAACAAGTAAGTAAACCTTTTTTAGGATTTTAGGAACAAAGTTAAAAAAGAAAGAATTAGGTTTAAAGAAAAGGAACAATAGTCAATACAATAACACAAATGTTGGGTTGGATGAGTAGGAACAAGAAAGGAAAAACTACATTAGGAACATAGAAAAAAAAACAAAAGAACGATAAAATGGGAACAATAACAGGAACATTGACTATTGAACTAGCTTGGAACAAGCAAAAAAAAACTATGAGTCTCGTGCATGCACTAAGAACATAAGAACAATAATGAAATACATAATCTAAGGAACAATAAAAAGATCGTTAGAAAATAGGATGAAAACTAAAGGATTTAGGATCTAAGGACACACTGTTAGGAATAGGAACAAAAATAGGAACATTAAACAAGTTACAAGTTAGGAATAAAAATGAAAGAACTAGGAATTAGGAATACGAAATGATGATCAACAAATAAAGGTTCAAAAAAGGAGACATACATATGCGAAAAAAATGTCATTCATGCTGTACATTAAATAGGAACAATAGTCAATAATAGGAACATGATGCAAGGTAAGAACAAAAAGAAATTACTAGGAAAGTTATATACACGAAAAGGAATTGAGCCTTTGTCACAAATCTCTGGAACCCAATGTCGTAGACATTAGATATTTCAAACTATGAACCCTGTTAGATTAAATATTCAAAGTTTAAAATATCAAACATTATCAGGTTGCAAGGATATAATGCACGAGAACTTATGATTGTGCAAAGACTCAATTCCCTTTGAGTGCTTTCTGAAATAAATTATTTGGGAATTTTTATTTAAATCCTGTCTTGTGAAATGATAGGATTTTAATAAAGTTTTTTGAATTTTAAGAAGCTTATTATATTCTTTTATTATATTAATGATTCTAATGAATCCAGAAAAAAAGTAACATGGAGACAAATTGAAATTAAATGTAAAATATGGTCTGGTTTAGGAGAAGCTGTTCTTAGTTATCCTCAAGGTTGCAGGAAGTTTTTTTCGAATTTTAGTTTTGGGAAAACTGAAGATTTGAGCTTTTTTGATCTTTTAGGCATTTACAGTTTACATCCTTACTTTCCCTGTATTAAAAGTAGTAATGACTATTCGTGATTTAAAAATTTTCTTTAATACATTTATTTATAGATAAACTCAAATGTATAAGTCTTATACCTCCAGTTTTTTTGTTAAAATGCAAATAGCTTCTCAAAAACAAAATGCAAAACAGGAAAAATATCTCTCTTAATAAATGTAATATAAGTTAAAAATCTAGTTTTTTAGTCTTAGTCTTAAATTTTGACCCTTTTAGAGTCCTTCAGGTTAAAAAAATGTTCGCCTGCCCCGCTCCTCATTTTTGCTTCTACTTACACATTTTTCTTGTACCTAAAAAATCTTGCACCCCCCGGCTTAAATCCTTGCTTAGGGTTCATTTATCAGAAATATACGGTGTTTATCTTTTTATCTATTTTGTATTTTTTACAACATTTTTATCAAGTTATTTTTTCATTTTTGACATGATTAGTTTGTTCTTTTTTGACATTACTAAGGCTTGCCCATACCTGGAGCAGAATGCAGGTTCCATAGGAGTATGTGCAACTCCTTTAAACCCGTCTCCGCCATAGAAGCTCTGAACCCTACCCTGGGTTCGGTCAAGAAAGGAGTCAAGGAGAACAAAACTTCCAGGAGATATCTCTTCCTGTTTTATAAATATATTGTGAGTAGATTTAGTCACTTAATTTGAAGGGAAACATGCTCCATTTTTTTTTCAACCTGTAGAATATATAAATCTGATGTTACTAAAATCTACCCTAAATACCCAGCAAACCTGAAGATCAAACCTAAGGTTTTCATCATCTGGATTATCCAGGTTTCTTGTCTTTTTTAATGATATTATTTTCTTTCAATAGCTAGCTTATTCAGATTATTAAAAGCATTGTGCAAATTCATGTCAAAAATGTATTTAACATATTGCATTCCAAGACTATCAGCACAATACAAATTAAACTGAAAATATTAATATTGTTAACTTAATATTAGTATTTTTGGAATTTTCTAATGTTACAAAATTAAAAGAATTGCGGACACAAAATATTTTAAATAGTACGCGAATTACTTCATATTCTCAAATAGATTCTCAAGTACAATAGTGGCAACAGAGAAATGGACCGATTATACATGACGTCACAAGTGTTGAATATAACAAGAAAACAAAATTTTTTCACACAAGCTGACATGTTTTCCAAGATTAAATAAAAAGTGTAAAAACAGAAAAAAAGAACACAAAAATTTAAACCGTAAAATACACTTTATTCCAAAATTATCACTATTATTAGTAATTTTGACGTATACAAAAACTAAGTTGACACTTGTGACGTAAGAAAACAGCTGAGAGTTTACAAATTCAACGTTGCCATCTATTGTATTGTGCTAGAATCTTTTGGTTATACATTATATACAGCATAACGACTTTGAAATAAGACTGTACACCAACTATTTCCTCCCTATTTACATGGAGATTAATGTAATGGTGAACTCCTTTGATATTTCAAACGTTGACTATTTGATCTCGCAGATTTCAAAGGTCGGACTGCAAAGATATAAGAAAAATAGAACAATAATTTGAGGCGTATAATCATATCCTGGGACACCCTGTGTGTTTGCAGATTTTCTATTAAATGAACCTGAGACCTTGAGAGATCCACAGGCTGAAACGGAGAGTATATGTGTAACACCAATCTCCTAACAATAAAAATTTTTGAAAACATTTCACACGCTAGAGGCGCTAGTTTGTGTTGTATCAGCTGGAACCCTGTAAAAGAAAGCAAGCAGAAACCTGTTTTCTTTTAACTTTCTACAGACTTGGTGACCTCTACGGCGGGATATTAATTAGAATGCACGCGTCGCAGCAGGAGGAGACGCAAAGGGGAGGGGGTTCCAGCTAGTCCAGTCAGAAAAGGGGGGGGGCTGGTGGGGGATGTAAACTCTATATATCTCTATTGGCTGGATCCATTCTTCTTACATCTCTTCTCACACAGATGCTAAACCAACTCATTCTGCATTATCATGGATAACAATTTATCCGGTTTTATAATTCTTGAAATAAAACTGAAAATCTTGGCAAGGTTAGAATCTGTTTGATTTCTCTCTCTGACCTGGAGATATATCAAGACTCACTAAGTGCCAGGATTGCCAATTTCACTTTTTCTCAGTAAAATCTTTCCAGAACCAAATCCAATTTGTTATCTTTGCGGTTTTATCTGTCAGATAGATAAATAAAACCTACAATAATTTATTGAATCAGGATATATATATATCTATATATACTTTTTTTGAAAGGTTTTTTTCTTTCTACTGGCAGGGTTACCCCACAAAAGACGACCTAAAACTCTAAAATTTTAAGTATTTTTTTGTCTTGAATATATAGTATAAAATTATATATTTACTTATGAAGGCAAAGAAAAATATGTTTACTGTTGGAGGGAGCCATGAATTATAAGAAAAAAGTCCGAGTAAATTCCGTACAGTCGTTGTCTGAAGTCTCATCCTTTTTGGGAAACCCTGTATCATGGTTGCTGACTGCAGGGTGCCCCACCAAACATGAAAGTTTTAGCTTTTCTTTGATGTTTTATAGCTATTAAAGGACAAAGTGCGTATCATGTTTGCTGGGCCACCCTGTATCATCTTCAACTTCCAACTAGCTGATATCGTTTATTGCTTCTCAAGATTGCTAATCTTTGTTTGAAACTTTAAGATATATTAACATATATAGAGAATATATATCTATTCAATCTAAAATTGAACTTTATCTGAAAAGAAAAACCTATATTTTGACAGGAGCGTTTTAAACCAAAAATTGGAAATAATTGAAAAAAATAAAATTCAATAACTACTTATTTTCAATTTTCGTACATAATGACTATTACATTTTTGAAATAGGAATAATGCAAGGTTGTCTAATTAATGTTGTTATAAAGCAAATTTTTTTAAACGGTTTAAAAAGAATCGAGTCTTTGCCACAAACTCTGATTTGCTTGCATTCTTATATCATATATAAACAGTAGAGGAAATTTTAGATATAAACACTTTTTAACCAGATAAACTACGTTTCACATTATTGTTAAAAAAAAGTTTTAATATGACAAGTACCTAGAGAGTATGCCTCCCTCCCCCCTCTACCTTTAAAGCCCAGATATTAGCTCTATAATTGATATCTCCAGGTAGAATTGTATGCTCTAATCCATGTCGAGCCAGCATACATACATCAACTCCATCAACTCGTCCCTCTACTATAGGAGCACTAGGAGAACCAAATGGAGTAGAAACAACAACCTCTCTAAAAAAAATATCATTAAGGACCACCCATTCTGTGCATTTATTTCGTATATCGTATTTTTATCAAATTAAAGAAAATGTATTTGTGATTTTTGACATTTACTTTTTTTCTCTATAAATTCCTCCGATAACGTATTAATGAAAAATGTGATTTTGCAAATATTTTCTGCATGGTAAATTTGTTCTACAGAGTTACCCACAAAATATGAGACTTCCAAAATAAAACTGTACATTGTACACTCATGGTTCTCTGCAGCTGTCAACTTTTTAAATTTTTCATTGAAAAACTGTACAGTGTACATACACTCATGGTTCCCTGCAGCTGTCAACTTTTTTTTTTTCATTGAAAAANAACTGTATTTCCTTTTTAAATTTTTCATTGAAAAACTGTACAGTGTACATACACTCATGGTTCCCTGCAGCTGTCAACTTTTTTTTTTTTTCATTGAAAAACTGTACAGTGTACACTCATGGTTCCCTGCAGCAGCTGCCAACTTTTTAATTTTTCATTGAAAAATTGTACAGCGTAAACTCGTGGTTCCCAGCAGCTGTCAACTTTTTAAATTTTTCATTGAAAAACTGTACAGTGTACACTCATGGTTCCCTGCAGCAGCTGTCAGCTTTTTAAATTTTTCATTGAACAACTATACAGTGTGCACTCGTGGTTCCCTGCAGCTGACAACTTTTTTTATTTTTCATTGAAAACTCATTTAATATTAATATATCATTAAAAGACCTTCAACTATCTAAATAGAACGATCTAAAGATTGAAGAAGTCTTTTAATGGGTGTAAGGGTACTTTCCAAAAGGCTTTTCCTAAATGTTCAATTTCCCAAGTGTGCCCTCTACCAAGTCTGTTTAAACGACAGCGTAACAGAATATTTAAATATTTGAAGATCGTCGTTAAATCTCAAACACAAATTTTCGCTGATTTTCTGTGTTAAAAATGATGGATTTTCATAAACAATAATGGTCGACATTTTTACCGGACAAACGTTTCAATTTTTGACCAACAATAAAACTTCCGCATGGTCATGTGAGTGGCCACAAAAAAAAAAATTAGGCCAGGGCCAGATAGGTTCAGCTGTTTTGTTGTTTTATTGATACAAACAAACAATTACACCCAGACAGACAAAACAATTTATATTTTACTTTACAGAGGAATTAATTTCTCACGACTCACGCTCAGAAGAAATATAATTTTCCGAGAAGCTTCATTTTTGTAATCCTGCATGGATGGATCAAGAGGTTTGGTGATTTTATATCTTAATTTTGTCCAAAAATATTGCAAGACACAATGACACACAGAATTAAGAGACAAGTGAAAAATACTATAAGAAGACCATCTCAGAAATACAAATATGCTGTCTTACAATATTTTTTCGGCGCGCAGGTCTTTAAGGCTATCTTCTATTTTAACTTCTAATTGTTGCTCTATTTGTGAGAATTTTCTCTTTGTATACATTATAAAACAATAAGAAAAAAATTCGCGAATTTTATAATATTTTTTCGTGGACTTTCAAAACTTCAAGAAAATCAAACAAACAGTCCAGTGAACATAAATAACACGGGAATTGTGCAGTGCACCCAGACCCAGTTCACTTAATAAGTTAATTTTAATGTTTCGTACTGCAGTACCTCTTCTTGAGATGTTAAAATTTATAAGAGCTCTAAAGTTCTCTATAGAGACACTACAGGGTCGAAAATTTAACCCTATTCCCGCTGGGTGGGGGGTCAATTTGACCCCCCCCCCCTGTAGTTTTTTTTACATAACTCAGAAAGTATNAGTTTGCAGATATACAGAGTTTGCAGATTTACAGAGTTTGCAGATTTACAGAGTTTGCAGATATACAGAGTTTGTAGATTTACAGAGTTTGCAGATAACAGAGTATGCAGATTTACAGTGTTTGCAGATATACAGAGTTTGCAGATTTACAGAGTATGCAAATTTACAGAATTTGCAGATTTGCAGAGTATGCATATCTACAAAGTTTGTAAATATACAGAGTTTGCAGATTTACAGAGTTTCCAGATTTACAGAGTTTGCAGATATACAGAGTTTGCAGATTTACAGAGTTTGCAGATTTACAGAGTTTGCAGATATACAGAGTTTCAAGATATACAGAGTTTGCAGATTTACAGAGTTTGCAGATTTACAAAGTATGCAGATTTACAGAGTTTGCAGATTACAGAGTATGCAGATTTACAGAGTTTGCAGATATACAGAGTTTGCATTTCTAATACTCGTATTGTAAACATTTCTTGGAGTCAACATAACCAATCCCATGACAAATATTGTACACTATATATTAACAATTTGGACAAATAAAATTCTTTTAAGTTTACTTTTTATACTTTACATGATAAGATTGCAAAGCCTTTCCCGTATTTCCGAAAAAAATTTATTTCCCTTCTTATATTAAGATAGGTATGAGCCCTGTAAACTATACTCTCATGTCTCTTTACTCACTCTTGGAATAAGAGTTAAACAAGATTAATCTAGTATTCTTCCATCCTTTAGGATCTCAGCCAAAAAGATTTGTTTCAAGACCAGTTCGAGGAGGGAATAATCCAGAATTTTAAATTCTAATGATTTTCCTTAAAGAATTTTAGCTTGATTTTCATGTTCTTTTACATTTTACATTTTTTCATAATTTTGCGCAATACTTAGCTTTACGTTTCTATCAAATAGATTCTAGTACAATAGATGGCAACGTATAATTTATACACTCTCAGTACAGCTGTATTATGACGTCACAAGTGTCAATTCAATTTTTGTGTCCGACAAAATTATTAATAACTAGCTGAAGAACCCGGCGTTATGAAATTTTTTTATTTTGAAAAGAAAAAAAATTAGAAAAAAAAATTTCGATTTTTGTTAGCCTATAACACCTCCCGGCCACCCATGTGTGTCCACAAAAAATTTCAACCCAATCAGTCCATCCGTTTGGCCGGCTATATGCAACATAGAAATATACAAATGTCTTGTTTTATTATATAGATAGTGATAATAGTAAATAATCTTACAGTAAAATAAGTGCAATTTTATAAGTTCTTTATTTTCTGTTTGCAAACTTTTATTTAATCTTGGAAAACATGTCAACTAATGTGAGAACAATATTTTTCCTTGTTTTATTTGACACTTGTGACGTCATGTATAATTGGTCCAGATGCCAACTATTAAACTTGATAATCTATTTGGTTTCTAGTAAGCGTGAATTTGATGATAAATACAGCTTATATAAAAAAATATTTTATTATTATCAAAACTTGACATTCTAGCTTAAATTTGTTTTGTTTTTTAGCAAACTACAAAATACACTTTAAAAACAACCTTTCTCATCTATAATAATTACTTTATTATCGTTGAAAAATTTATATCTCAGTGGGGGGGGGGCATTAGTAGAAGATTTTAGGTATTTAGGACTACATTTATCATAATTTATGTTATGCAGTAATTTCTAGAAAAATATATTTGTGTAGTAAGCTTATAATCTAACCTCTTCTTTTGAAGAAAGCATAAAACTAACCTCTGCTCTTGATGTAAGCATAAAACTAACCTCTGCTCTTGAAGAAAGCATAAAACTAACCTCTGCTCTTGATGTAAGCATACAACTAACCTCTGCTCTTGAAGAAAGCATAAAACTAACCTCTGCTCTTGAAGAAAGCATAAAACTAATCTCTGCTCTTGACGTAAGTATAAAACTTACCTCTGTTCTTGAAGCTCCTCCATCTTATAGAAGCCAGATCCACCAATAATTCCGATCTTAATTCGACTCATTTTATTTTCTTTGAAAAAATCCGCGTAAAGATATGGCTATTTTGAACTGAAAAAATACTGGGATACATTTTAAATACTAAACATAATTTTTGACCTTTCAAGGTTTTACTATAATTTTAACTAATACTTGGAGTACTGATGATTGTACTTTTAAATCAAACTTAAAAGTACGAATATGAACACTGCTTACAAAACTTCACTGCAGCACGAAACAGCTGTAAACACTATACAAGGATAAACTGTAGTGGTAGGATGAAACTGAACGTGCTAGCACCCCNCGCCTTTAAAGTATATTCTAACCCGAAATAGCCAACCGGCAGAAACCTGATATAAGAACAGGTTTCTAACTATTAAAGACTGAATCTGTTATCAACTCATTATTGGATACATTAGATACATAGAGTACGGCCGATATAAAATATAATGAATACTGCAGTGAGAGCCATAAAATTGTGGAATAGGAAGACGACATTTAAGCAATAGTTAAGTGTATTTTATGGTGTTACGCAGCAAATAGTTTGTAACTTGATTCTTAAAAGTCGTCCAGAGTTTAATGGTTATCGCTGTACCTTCTCCTTCCCTCTCAGCATCTTCTCCCATCTCCGTACTTGTCTCCGGACACCGTCCCCCCCCCTCAATATCTTCTCCTACCATCTCCACTCCTACACCTTCTCCTCCCCTCAGCATCTTCTCTCACCATCTCCAATCCTACACCTTCTCCTCCCCTCAGCATCTTCTCTCGCCATCTCCACTCCTACACCTTCTCCTCCCCTCTGCATCTTCTCCCACCATCTCCCCCAACTTCTACATTTTCTAATAATTTAGATTAGACATATGTATCGATTTTCCGACCCGTAAATCAAAGACGATATTTTGTCAGGCCTTGAATTTAATTCCATGTAAAACAAAAACGTTATGTATCTGCAAAATATAAAAACCATAGATAAAGATAAATAAGACGACATTTTTCATCTTGAAAGATATAAATATTAAATGTACAGAGATGTTTTAAAGATATTCATATTCTGATTAACTAGGTCGGTTGTGAACATTGAGTACTTGTGGTGTACATGAGTTTTGGGAGTTCTGTAGAGAGAAATTTAAGTTAGTTTAGTTTAGTCCTTCTCATGTCTTTCTTCAGTTCTCGACAATATGATGTATTGCTCAGTGAAATATTGTTGTTCAAATAGTTAAATTAAAACAACAAACCACCCCGCTTATCATTGAAGTACACTTTGACCCCAAGAGGTATGAGTTAGCGGACTGTAAAATTCTTGGTGATTTTGCGTGCATAAGCTATCTATGTTTATTTATTTATCTATGATAAAACCTGATTCAGGTGTACTTCAAGATTTCTTCAAACTAAGCAAAAATTACAAACCCCAGAGTTTTCTTTTTGGGCCGTCTACAATAAATAAACAGAAACTGTAAATAATCTTACAAAACAATATTTCTGAACAAAAATGTTGGTTTCTATCTACACATTTGTCCACACTATTCATGAAACCGGTTTTCCAAAAATTTTGTATCAGGCTTTTAGTAAAGGACCTGAACACTTTCTCATCCCAATATTTTTACAACCTGATGGTGTAAACCTTTTATGCTTCAAACTTTTCCAATTTGATCTGGCAGAATTTATAGTTTGAAATATCAAAGTTCTACTATATATATTAGGACTTTAAGTAAATTAGAATTTTCAGCAAGTTTTTAGTTCCTTTCAGCAAACACGGCTATAGAACTGTTCCATGTAAATATCTAAAATCTAATACATAAGTTTATAACGTAGATCCTAGAAACTTAAATAAACTTTGTGAAATTTATAATAATATTTAATCAGATGCCATTGGATCTAGTATGGAAATTGCTAATTCCTGAGAAACAAATGGACTATAAGTTATGTTAATAATATATAAAAAATAATAATAATATAAATTATGTTCGATCAAATATTCTATGCTTAAAATATTAAAAATGTACACTATCCTGAGCGGAAAAACTCTTGCAATGTGGATATCGAAAACAATGCTTGCGATTTCTTCTTTTTTTTATCTGCAGATTTTTTTTAATCTAAATATTTATTTTTTAATTTTAAGGAATATTTGGAAACATACCAGGGTGGCGTTGTTATCTTTAGACTATTTAATCTATATTTGATATCTACTATCTACTATCTACTATCTACTATCTACTATCTACTATCTACTATCTACTATCTACTATCTACTATCTACTATCTACTATCTACTATCTACTATCTACTATCTACTATCTAGGAAAGTGTCGTAAAATCAGAGTGTCATTTGCAAAAATTGAATAGCCAATCAGAAGCCGGAAAATGTTGTGCGTAGTCAAAGAGAAAACTCTGCAGGGGTTTCTAAACGAGAGTATTAAGCAGAAAATCAAAAGGGTCCACAGTAGATATCTAGATTATGCGGGATTAAGGGTATCCAACAAAAGAGTTTCCAGCTCAGGTTACAAAGAAATTGAGTCTTTGTCATAAACTCTGGTTTTCTAATCCCTGTTATATCTTTGAAAACCAATGTCGTAGATCATAGATATTTCAAACTATGAATTCTGTTAGATTAAATAATTTAAGCTTGAAATATCAAAGGTTTACGTCATCTGGTTGCAAAATTTGAGTTTATTGCAAAGACTCAATTCCTTTATTGCGATTAAAAATTTGAATTGGAGGCAAAAACAACTATTAAAATAAGTTAAAAAATAAGGTTTCCATAGCGCGTGGTTGACTTTATATAGACCCGGTGTAGTGCATGGGGTGGACTCGACTGAATGTGCAGACAGTTTTAACCATTTCAACGCAACGTTAGACATAAAAAGCAATGTTGAAACTTTCAAATTATTAGTTGATATATTATATATATAGTACATATATTAAATACTCATTTAGTTCTTTAATGTATTTTAAAGGGGATAGAGGCAAAAACTGTATTTCCTCTTAAATGTCGTCTTCCATTCAAATCATCAAAACAATTAATATTTACTCGAGACATAGATAATTTTTAATGCGTTTTTCCAAACAGAATACATTAATAAATATCGGAAACTGTCATAACATTGTTTTTTATGTCTAAAATTGTGTTGAAATGGTTAAAACTTTAGTATGAGCCCGCCCCATGCAAGAGCCCCCTCCATGCATGACTCCGGGTTCGGATATATGCATAAAGCTTAATGTAAGGCGCCAGAATGAATTCTTAATCAAGATTTGTCAGATTACAAAGCTAAAATACTGGAGATATCAATGCCGGGCCTGGCGAGCCATTACTATTCAATATCTTGGAGCTTAGAATTATCATCAATCAAACATGTCTCTATATTAACATAGTATACTGTAGGAGGATCAGATATTTACAAATATTTGTCGATGGAGCTAAAAAGGGTATCGTTATTTTGTATTTCTTTCTTAACATTCAATTTGTTTTTTGATTTCGAGGCTCCGCAAGAATTTAAGATGTTCATTTATTTCAAGATTGAAGTGTAGTGTTATGGTATTGTGGCAATTTAAACGATAAAAGAATACAAGAACGATTTACAGGGTTACCCACAAAGGATGAGACTTCAGAGACGAGTTTACGAAATTATTTGATATTTTACATTAAATATTGGTGTCCAACAACTATATAACCTAAACCTTTCTTTGCAAAAACATCTTGTAAAGACTAAACTATGATCAGAAGATCATCTTTAACCTTTAAATTATTATTTCCAATTTTTTTAGGTCGTCTTTAATCCTTTTTGGGTAACCCTGCATCTGAACTCTGTTTTCAAACATTTTTTCTGATTTTAAATTTTTGTATGTCGACCCAATCGGTCCAGCCGTTTTGACGTTTATTGGACCAAACCAAATGGTATATATTCACTGTATACAGAGATAACCATTACACACTGGAATATGGAGACGACATTAAGACTCAAACTGCTCAATGAACATTATACACGGCAATTGTCTGTAGGGGTAAATAGTCACATTTAACTTAATAAATAATTTGAAAAGTTGCTAGTATAACAATTTGCCTTGTAACAACAGCAAATACGGAAAAGTTTGCTAAAATGTCGTCTTCCTACTCAAACATTTTCCGGTCCTCACTGTATATCAGGATCAATTTTATTAACATGGAAATTAAGTGACATCTTAATTTAATCTTTGATCAACTCAGAATTATTTCCATGACATAATTAAATTTCGTCGTTTATAACTGATCAATTGGATCATTTTATAGATTTAAATTTCCATTATTTTTGGCAATTTTAGATGGTATTTTATTCCATGTTTTTTAGATACCACTGAAAGAATCAAATATTTGCAAATTGACCAACTTTTAACAGTTCCCAGTTTAGAATTTGACTGTTTTACACTGTAATGTGAATAAATTTGCAATTTCTATTCTTTGGTTGAAACTAGTATATTTCAAAGAAAAGATAAAACCAGAAGTATAGACTTTAATTGCTCATTAAGTTGCATTAAATATTTAGGATTATTTTTTAATAATAATAAAGGGACTGTAAGCGAAATTCAAAAGACCTTTCATGCAAAGATGGCATTACCCGATTTAAATTGGTATATACCCTTAAAAGCTTTGTCTGATTAAGTATGAATTAAATATGAATTGCTATCTCTGTTTCCATGTTTTGTGTATCCATGCTGTTCAAAGTTTCATATAAATCAAAATTAGAATCAAAAGTCGTCTTCATTATATTGATGTAATCGCCTACCACCGCATGAATTAAATATGAATGTTTTTGTTTACTTAAACTGTTTATTTGCATTCGTGGTTTCTCTGCAAAAGCAATTTGCGCATATCGCGCTTATAATGAATATTGGAGAAATTCATAGAAATAAACAATTTTTGTGACAGAAAAACGATGTTATCATCCACATTTTCGATTAGATGAAGGTTTCAAGGGTACCGTTGTAAATCGGGAATTTCCATTTTTGCATATTGAAATTACGCTTACAGTCCCTTTAATCTATTTTATTGAGGGTGAAACTTCAGCTATCTGTGGTTTCTGTAAAAAATCAGTAATTTTCTGAATGCCTGAAATGGGTTTAAACATCGGAAAGACACAAAAGTGATGCAGACCAGGGGGTATTCAGGAATTTGTCCAGGGCGGGGCTTAAATTTTTTTTTTTTCCAGGAGGGCTCAGCACCCGTTGGGGCATGAAAACCCCCTGAAATCAATAGATTTCACTGGTCCAGAGGGGGGGCTTAGCCCCCATAGCCCCCCCCCTGAATACGCCTCTGGTGCAGACTGCAGGCAATGAATTCATTCTGACCCCTCTCATTTTTCACGAATACTTTATTTAGACTTGAATAATGCTAAAAAATTTCCAAAATAATTCATTTTTCAAATTAAAAAATATATATTGACTTGAAACAACGAGGCGTGTCCTAGTAAAATGTAAATTCTTGCGCGCGGAGAGAAATAATTGCACGCACATAATCTGAAATAAACTCACTAAGCACATCTTGACTCCGTTTTAGGCTCATTGTTGAAAAATGTTAAGGATTGCGTAGGCTTTTTAATGGTCAGCTCTGTCAACTGGAATGCCTACGCACAAATATGCGTCAGGTGTTCCTGTTCATATACGCAGAAATACACGAAAACTTCAATCTTTCAAACCGTCTAGACTGCCGAGTGTAGAATGTATAGACTTGAAGTAAGAAAATCTTCCTACGCATATTTGGATAAAACACAATAGAGATTAACTCAAAACAAGATGGAGATTAATTGACCGCTGTTCGAGAACTTTCTCGACCAATTTCGTTCAACTGAGAACCGACAACAACTTTAAGGTTCTTCTAAACGGTTTCTCTTTGTTGATCCTTACTTGTACACGTTTAACAACCATTTTTAAGGTTTATTTTGCGGATTTTCGATGATTTTTGTGGTTTTGTTTGCGGTTTTCCCTGTAATGATCTCAGCAAGTGTGGTTGTGTGTGAGTGCGTGGGTGGGGCAGGTTTTAAGCTCCGATATCAGTTTAAGTCTGGTCCTCATCTTGCCAACATGTTAGTGCTGCTCTTTTCAAAATCTTAATCGATTTTTTATTCAAATCAATTTTCTTCGCTTGTTCAAATAAGATTTAAGACCAATAATAGCTCAGCAAAAGCAAAAGCAGGAACATTAATTTTAGGTCTTGACTTTAAATTCACAATGAAGAAACGTTTGATAAGATTATATGTTTTCCTCTGTTTACGCATGTAAAAACAAACTACAGTAATCAAACAAAATAAGGAAAGAGCTGATGTTGTGTAGAGTAGAGAATATGGAGCTTCTCAGATGTGTTTCAACCTCTCCTCCTCCTTCTACTCATCCTTCTCATCCACATCAGGCCTCTTCACAATATACTAACCGAGCAAAGTATGAAGAACTTTCTATTATACATAATATTCAGAGGCATAGTTGAGATTTATGCTAAGCTAGAAGTAGTTCAACTAGATTAATCTAGTTGAACTCTTTCTCTTGTGCCACTGCCAACCGAGATCAATTATTAAAGAAGTAGTTCAACTAGATTAATCCAGTTGAACTGTTTCTCTTGTGCCACTGCCAACCGAGATCAATTATTAAAGAAGTAGTTCAACTAGATTAATCCAATTGAAATGTTTCTCTTGTGCCACCGAGATCAATTTAAAAAGAAGTTCAACTAAGCGTGCCTAGTTACACAACTTTTCGCTATTCATTAGTTCTTACCCCAGTGTGTAGAGTGTACCACAAAACATGAGAGTTGAGAGGCAACTTTGCGACTGTCTTTAATCTAATGACAAAGGAATTGAGTTTCTGCCCCAACCTCTTATTTTCTAATCCCTATATCTTTGCAACTTGATGTTGTAGACCTCTGATATTTCAAACTATAAATTCTGTTAGATTAAATAGTCTAAGTTTGAAACATGAAAGGTTAACACCGTCAAGTTGCAAAGAAAGATGGATTAGAAAATTTGACAAAATTGTGACAAAATCTCAATTCCTTTGTACAAAAAAAAAGTTGATAATGTGGTACACCGACTAAACAACCTCTACAATTTTTCGATAGATAGCCTTGGACGATCAAGGTCGATCTTCAAGTCGTCTTTAGAATGTCATGTTCAGGGGGTAGGGCTGGGCGTCGGTCCTGGGGAACGATCGTTCCTTCACGGCAACGAACGAAACGGAACGAACGTTTCTAAAAAAATAACTTAACACGCCTAGCCCTAAATCTAAATCTAGTTCCTGTTTGATAAATCAATTGAGATTTTGCTTTTAATTAACCCATGATTCAACGCCAGTTTTCACACTACGATATTTTGCTGGGAAATGTTTGAAGTTTTTGACTTGAGGATTAAGTTTTAATAAATATTTGACAGCTGGAAAACATTTCCTTCTGAGATCAATCTTTAACTTAAAAGATTTTCGGCGGCATATAAAAAGAAAATGAGAATTACACATTCGTTTCTAATGTTTTAATATATCCGCTGATTACTATACCTATAGTTTGTGTTGAAATGAATTAGAGCTTTCCCTTTAATTCCAGTATAAGAGAAATCTATCTCTTTAATTCCAGTATAAGAGAAATATATCCCATTAATTACAATATAATAGAAATCTATCCTTTTTATTACAATATAAGAGAAATCTATTCCTTTAATTCCAGTATTAGAGAAATCTATCCCTTTAATTACAATGTAAGAGAAATCTCTTCCTTTAATTCCAGTATAAGAGAAATCTATCCATAACGTGTTTGGCTCATATCTAAATATAAGTAACACGAAACTTCCTAGAAAATTTTAAAACACATTTCCTGTTTGGGGTTTTCATACAGGGTTACCAACAAAAGATGATTCTCTTAAATAAAAAGATAATACACACTCTCAATCAAGTTTTTGGTGAGTGCTGCAGTAAATTGAAGTACACTGACCGAAAATATATATTATACCGTTTAGTGAAGAGCGTGCAACAGGTTTAATTTGATTTTCTGCCATAATAATTGTCTACTAAATCATTTAACAAAAAAAGACCAAAGAAACTTAGGAAATGCCACAGCTATAATTTTATAATCCCTTTAATCCCTGAATCTTTGCAACCTAAGCCCGAATTTAATGAATTTGAGCCGCGTCTGAAATCCCCCAAAAACTGGTTTCAATTGAGCACCGGCTTAAATCTTGAAACATTGAATACGATTTTTAGCGGAACCAACCATATTTAAGCCGCGACTTAAATTCTTTAAATTCGGTCTCGGGTGGCATAAACCTTTGATTTTTTAAACTTGGACTATTTGATGTAACGGAATTCTAGGTTTGAAAAATGATAAGTCAACGACATCCGGTTTTAAAGATATAAGGATCAGAAAATCATAGTTTGTGGCAAGATCTCAGTTCCTTTTACGGCCCGGCTGTAGGGATCCTTAAATGTAAGAACAAAGGCAGAATAAATTCCGTCCAGTATTCTCTATGGGTTATACCCATGCAATTTCGACTTATTGCTCAAATATTCTCTATTTTATCACCTTTCTTTATTCTAAATGTTCTTTTTAACATTTTCATCTTCTTTTTTCATTTTCTCGTTATTTTCTCGTCAATGCTCTTCTCCTTTTCAGGTTTGTCCCGTAAATACAGGGGAAATTAGTTCCCTAAACAATTGTTCGATTTATCTTCTTATTTTTCTGTCATAGTTTTCTTTCTAATGATTTCTTCTCTTCTCCTTTTTAAATCTCACTCCTTGTTTTCTAGATAGTGGTCCGGTTTAAACATTCTGGGTTTTTAAATCCCGCTCCTTGTTTTCTAAATAGTGGTACGGTTTAAACATTCTGGGTTTTTAAATCTTGGTCCTTGTTTTCTAAATAGTGGTCTGGTTTAAACATTCTTGGGTTTTAAATCTCGCTCCTTGTTTTCTAAACAGTGGTCCGGTTTAAAAATTCTAGGTTTTTAAATTCCGCATCTTGTTTTCTAAACAGTGGTCCAGTTTAAACATTCTGAGTTTTTAAATCCCACTCCTAGTTTTCTAAACAGTGGTCCGGTTTAAACATTCCGGGGTTTTAAATCCCGCTCCTTGTTTTCTAAATAGTGATCCAGTTTAAACATTCTGGAGTTTAAAATCTGCCTCCTTATTTTCTAAACAGTGGTCCGGTTTAAACATTCTGCGATTCTAAATCTCGCTCCTTGTTTTCTAAATAGTGGTCCGGTTTAAACATTCTGGGTTTTTAAATCCCGCTCCTTGTTTTCTAAATAGTGGTCCAGTTTAAAAATTCTGGGTTTTTAAATCTCTGTTCTTGTTTTTTACATAAATTGTGGTCCAGTATAAAATTCTGGGTTTTAAAATCTCGCTCCTTGTTTTCTAAATAGTGGTCCGGTTTAAAATTCTGGGTTTTTAAAGCTTGCTCCTTGTTTTCTAAATAGTGGTCCGGTTTAAACATTCTGGGGTTTTAAATCTTGCTCCTTGTTTTCTAAATAGTGGTCCGGTTTAAACATTCTGTGTTTTTAAACCTCGCTCCTAGTTTTCTAAATAGTGGTCCGGTTTAAACATTCTGTGTTTTTAAACCTCGCTCCTAGTTTTCTAAATAGTGGTCCGGTTTAAACATTCTGGGTTTTTAAATCAAAATCATTTGGTAATCTCATTATCTAATTCGTCGTTAAACCAAGCGGGACATTTTATACCTTTTATATGATTAAAGATTTTGTATTTCATGTGAATCTAAGAAAGCTGGTATATTTGAATATTTTGTTCTCACCAAGTTTTGTTTTATTAACTTATGAAAATGTGTTTAATACATTTTGTTAGATTCAAAATTCAGTGAAGGTGATGGACCAAACCTCTGTAGAGTAAAAAAGTAGATGTTAGTTCCACATTTATTGAAAATATATTTCGGTCTGGGTTGACCCTCGTCAGTTCTTGAGATTGTTTCTTCACAAAGATTAAAAACAAACATTTTGTTATTCAACATAATGTCTTTCTTATTCGACATTTTCCCTTTTCAATCTCGATACTAATTTCTTCTTTATAATCTAGATCTGAGGAGAAGACAGGAAAGATTCAAATCCCAGCAACAGTGAGAACAAGGAGACAAAGTTTACCTGCTCCAAGTCCTCAGGTTGTACGGAGAATTATCAGTTCCAGCTCTATGTCCAACCCGGCAGGTTGGAGTAAACACTATGAGAAGAAGAAGAGCACAGAGACTTTAGACCGACTAACCTCACGTACTCTCAGCCCACCCCCGGAGACTCTGCCCAGGAAATATTCCCGATCCCCATCCATCCTTTCTAATCATTCATCCTGTGGTCGTCTTCCCCGGCACCCTGAGCTACCGCCTCTTACCTCGGAGGTTGATGCTCCCAGGTTAAAGGACTACCTGGAGAAACCAAGACTTGTTAATTCTGGACCACGCCGTCCCAGTCAGGTACTTTCTTTTCATAGGGGGGGGTTCTGGGAAAGAAATGAATATACAGGAATTAGCAATAAATTGGATTTGGGAAAATGCAGATATAAGATAAAGTATAAAAAAGCAGAAAGATTAAAGATGTTGTGAATTGTGATGGAAAAGATTGTGATCAAAATTACAAAAATCACAGAAAAGACAAATCTGTAAGAAGAAGAGTTTTGTGGGCATCTACATTTTGGGTGTTTATTATACTGTTATTTATTAATTATCTAAAATTAAAATAGTTTCTTTATCTATTCATCATTTTCCAACCATTTCAAGAATTTGGTTACTGTCGCATTTATTCGGTTACATAAGCAGGTTAAAAAAGAAGACCGCTAATTTTGCTTTTCCATCTAGTCTACATTACAACATCTTGGAAAGAAGAGAGAGTTAGTGTGGATATCTTGTAATTTCAATTTTGTTGTGGGAGGTGTGGCGAATTACAACTATAAATGTATCTTAAAACCGTTTACAGTTTCCAGTAGGTGGTTTAGAAAAAGAAAGATGGGGTTCAGTTCGTCTTTCCTTTGTTTAGCTTGTCAAACCTGTCAGCACTGTCAGACATCTGGATATATATATGGAGCTTACTGATATGGATGCTCAGGGTTTAAAGCTGAACACAAGCTCTAGAATTGGATTGTGGGTATGCGAGATATAGGTTCTCAGGGTATATATAGCTAAACATAAGAACTAGGATCGGAGGAGATCGGTTGGATAAAGATTCTCAGGGTTTACAGCTGAACACCAGGTCTAGGATTGGATTGAGGGAATAGGTTTTACAGCCGAACACGCTCTAGGATTAGATCGATGGGAAAGGTTGGATATAGATTCTCCAGGATTACAGCTGAACACAAGATTTGGATAGGAGGGGATAGATTAGATATAGATTCTCCGGGTTTACAGCTGAACACAAGATTTGGATAGGAGGGGATAGGTTAGATATAGATTCTCAGGGTATACAGCTGAATACAAGCTCTAGAATCGAATCAAAGAGGTAGGTTGGATTTAGATTATCAGGGTTTATAGCTGAACACAAGCTCTAGGATCGGAGGTTGGATATAGACTCTCAGGGATTAAAGCTTAGCACAAAATTTAAGATCCGAGAGAATTGGTTGGATTTTATAGATTCTCAGGGTTTATAGCTTAACACAAAATTTAGGATCGGAGAGAATAGGTTGGATTATATAGATTCTCAGGGTAGACTCAATACTATTCAGCCCCTGTTGGATTAGGAGAGAGAATTGTTTATTTTTGGGCGTTTTCCTGCTTTATTGGTGGTGGGAGGGAGAAATCCAGAGAAAATTATATAGTAGACTAATATTTCTTCAATTCGGATCATTGCAGGAGTTTTTATTATTATTATTATTATTATCATTATTATTTAGCTACTGCAAATTTTTGCAAAAATTCCCTTTGGTAGTTAAGAAAATAAAAATGCTTATAGGGTCTGATAGGAGTAATTTCAAGTGACCCTTCATTTAAGAGTTGCACCCTAGATTCACAACGGTACCCTTAAAAGCTTTCTCTGGCCAAGAATAAATTAGATATCTATGTTTTTCATTTTAAAAACTGAATTTTTAAATGTGGTTTTCTACCATAATGGGCATTGCGCATTTCTACTGCAAGAACACAATGAAGGAACTATCGGAATTAACTACTTTTCAATCTCGATAAAAATACGCTATTTTCCTGATTATTGATGAAAAAAGGTTTGAAGGGTACGGTTGTAAATCGGGCATGACCTGTGAACTATGAATTCCGTTAAATTTAAAAAGGTCCTGTTTAAAATATAATCTTTTTTTTAATTATAGGTTTTGGCAAGGGTTCAGTTGCTCTTTTAAAATAAATCCTTCCATTATTAAAAAATACTAAATAAATGAATAGATTAAAAATTCTTTGATAATTTGATAATTGTTGACAAGTTAGATTGGCCATTTTCTACGTTCTTCGCTTTTATAGGGATTTGTACAAAAAATGTTCAAAATTAATTGTAATGAGGATAAAAATACAATGAATAACAATGGGAAAAAATATTTTTTTCGTCGTTTAAGTTTTCGTAGATTGTTGCTAGAAGTATGGCGCCATCATCAATAAAATCTGTTAAGATTTGGCTCCATGCATCCTTATGCATGAAAATGCGTCTCAGCTCAACATAAATCAAATTCTGGATCTTGAAATCTGGGATAAAATCTCAATTGTTGGGATATATTAGTAGACTAATTTACGGGCCACAGGGGGTTCACTATTTGTTAAATGAAAAATGTTATGTTTATGATATATTTCAATACAACTGATTACTCGCCTCAAATTCGAGTTTTCTAACCCTTATGAATTTCTCATCCGAGCCACCTCAAAATCTTCTTACTTCCATTATTATGTTATAATGAATCTGGTCACGTTAGAGGATAAAATATTGTAAAGCCGAAGTATTGCAATGATTACATCATACTGGAATCTTTAATGCCATGAGAATGATGTCAAACTTTATTAAGTTTTAACTAAAATCTTTTACGTAATGGCAAACCTTCATAATCGATATATACTTAGCTTGTCTGTTTTGGTGTATGGGTGTTTGGGTGTCTGTCTGTCTGTTTGTATTCGATGAACGTCAAAACGACTGAACCGATTGGGCCAAAATTTTCAAAAAGTTGTCTCCAAATTTTTATTTTGTTCAAACTTTGAAAATCCACGAAAAAAAATCTGAAAAATCTGCTAACTTTTTTTGTTTGTTTTTGTTTTATATTGTACAAAGAGAAGATTCTCCCAGATAGAGCCACAATTAAATAGAAGATGGGCGCGTAGCGCTATGAAAGCCTAATGTATTTAATATAATATATTTAAAGTATGCTATAAATTTCATTCTTTGTTCAATATTTGGAAAACCTTTGTCTTTCCTGGAACCAAGGAACCATCCGAAAAAATTCTATAATTTCCGATATAATGAACAAATTATGAATTATGAACTCTGAATAACTTGCGGCATTCTTTGTAAGGAAACTCTGAAAATATGCGGAAATGGCTTTATCTGTGGCTCAAGCGAGAAATTGTGGTGGCGCTCCTTCCTCCCCTCGTTTAGTTCGTTAGCGTTTTATAGTGGAAAGCTATAAAGAAAGAAAAAAAGTTGTTTGTTTGTTTATTAACTACCAAGAGAAGAAAACAGTCATGGAGTTTTTAAACTTTACAAGCTTATTTTCTAGAATTTAAATCTTTATCTATTAAGGTGAGTATGTCTGAGGTTGACCTACTTGTACCTGGATTAAGTAAGCTGACCTCCTACTACAATCAAACCTTTCTGAATGTGTGTGACACCTGTGACAGTTTGAACCACAAGAACCCTGTATCCGTCCTCAATGCTACTGCTGCTACAACCACACCAACTATTAACAGAGGGATGTGAGAGATATTCTGTATCCTTGGAGGGAATATCAAGATAATTTCTTTCCTTCTTTTATTTTGTTATATTTCTTTCTATCTACTGGCCGTTCATATTTTATACCTTTATATTATGAATTCATGTTGTATACTAGAATATTATTCCATCTTCACTTCTCTTATTTTCAGTGTAAAAATCCCATTTCTCATGTACTTGTTTTAGGAGAATTGTAAGCGTAAGTTTAAGTGACCCTCCATGCAAAGATGTAAATGCTGATGTACAAACGCATCCATTGTTTATAAAATGCAATGGAAAAACGCACGAAAATAAACACTTTTTACGTCAGAAGAGCGACAATTTCTTCCACATTTTTATCAGATTAGGGGTTCAATGGTGCCGTTAAAAAACGGGCATTTTCACCTTTGCATGGAGGGTCACTTGAATTTACGCTTATAATCCCTTGAAGATTAGTCTATCCAACTTCAAAATAGTTTTTCTTTTCTTTTTCTTTTCTTTCTTTCCCTTAATCTGACCCGCCTCATATAATATAATATTCTTCAAGCAGTATTATATAATATAATATTCTTCAAGCAGTATTATATAATATAATATTCTTCAAGCAGTATTATATAATATAATATTCTTCAAGCAGTATTATATAGTATAATATTCTTCAAGCAGTATCATGGAAATAAGTTTAACAAACATTTTTTTTTAACTTGATTAATTTTGTAGCGTTCATTTTGAACTTTTTTCATTGATTTGTTAACAGTTTACAAATTATTATAAATAAAACAAACCTATCTGTTCTATACATATGTGATTTTTCTCACACCCTCTGATTGTAGTTGGTAGTTTTTACTGTCGTACACTGTATGTACATTGAAAAAGCTGTAAGTACATTGTACAATGTATGTACATTTCAGTACAATGTATCCTTTAGGTACATTTTACGCTAAATGTACATTGTACAGCATATATATTTCCTGGTGCCATTAACAAAAATAAAAATTTTACTAAAATTTTGTGTTCCTCTTAAATATTAAAAAAATATTTTATGTGTGAAAGATTTCGACATGCAAATGTAAAGATTGTGTATTGGATCAAGAGATAAGAAAGTTACAGAGATCGATTATCATCTAAAAGGAATTGAGTCTTTGCCACAAACTCTGGTTTTTAAATCCCAATATCTTAACAACCCAATGTTGTAGACCTTAGATATTTCAAACTATGACTTCTGTTGTATCAAACAATCAAAGTTTGAAATATCTAAGGTTTACATAATTTGGTTGTAGATATATAGGTATTAGAAAATTGGGATTTGTTGCAAAGACTCAATTCCTTTGCGATATTTTTTTAAGCAAGTTCTATTGTGTACAAGTACTGTACACGACCAATTAGGAGACATCTGTATTCACGGATATTTAAGGACCCTTTGAATAGGATTTGCAAAATCTTTAAAAATAGACAATATTCATAAACGTTATGTTTTATGTTTAAAATTGTAATATTTTTTTTAAAAGTTGTAAAACTTAACCCTTGAATGCAACAATTGGCCTTGAGATGTCAGTAAAAAAACATTACATTCTGTGTAGTCTGTGATTGGATCCAAGGAGTATGGAATATAATGGAGAAGGGATCGACCCGGCCAGCCCTATACCATATGATTTGGATACATTTCCAGTAGATCTAGAAGGAGATCCATCAGAAATAGCTAAGGAGAGGCAGAAGTTTGCTGGATACCCGTCTTCTATACACGCCAGGAATGGAGAAGCATTAAGATCAGGAGAAGCATAAAGATCAAGAGAAACATTAAGAGCAAGATAAGCATCAAGGTCAAGAGAGAATCAAGATCAATAGAAACATCAAGATCAACCACCTGCTATACACAGCATGGATCAAGAGAAGCATCAAGATTAAGAGAATAAGCATCAAGATCAAGAGAAGAATCAAGATCAAGAGAAACATCAAGATCAAGAGTAGCATCAAGATCAATATAAGCATCAAGATCAGGAGAAACATCAAGAGCAAAAACGTTACATAACGATAAACATGTTGAGTATAAACACCTCATAAATGATATGAGATCAGAGAAGATGAACGTAGAATACCCACTAAAAATGAAAATAACATTTCCAGTAGATCTAGAAGGAGATCCATCAGAAATAGCTAAGGAGAGGCAGAAGTTTGCTGGATACCCGTCTTCTATACACACCAGGAATGGAGAAGCATTAAGATCAGGAGAAGCATCAAGATCAAGAGAAACATTAAGAGCAAGATAAGCATCAAGGTCAGGAGAAGAATCAAGATCAATAGAAACATCAAGATCAACCACCTGCTATACACAGCATGGATCAAGAGAATAAGGATCAAGATCAAGAGAAGAATCAAGATCAAGAGTAGCATCAAGATCAATATAAGCATCAAGATCAGGAGAAACATCAAGAGCAAGAACGTTACATAACGATAAACATGTTGAGTATAAACACCGAAAAACAAATACCATGAGCAGTAATAAGACGGAAGAAAGAAATCAAGATCAAGAGATAAGAAGAAAACAAGATCAAAGAAGAGAAGTGACAGAACTAAGGAAGTTAGACAAATCAAAAAAGAAACAACAGACACATATGTAAATTCCACAGCTGTATCCAGAACAAATGCGGAGTTAGACGAGCACAGTAAGGACAGTATGAGAGCTCTTCTGGTTCTAGAGAATCAGCCAGAAAGTTCAGAGAGGCAAGCAGCAGATAGGAAGGGATTACTGTTGTGAAAACAGGTTACAACCCTCCTACCCTCACAGCTCTTGCTGAGAACGATGTTGACACAAATGATGGCGTAGAAAGGGATTACAAGGAAAATAAAGCTGGAACAGAAGTGAATAAATCTAACAGAATTAGGAGAATCAAAGAGGAAAAGGATCTATGAATCAGATCAAACAAAACCAAACCTGTATAAGGACACAGAGATGGAGATCAAGGGAATTTAACTAAATAGGAGGGAAAATGTACAGAAAGGTGCTAAAGAAAACTTGGAGCATCTAGGCAAGCCAGAAAAATACCTTTTTAAGCTTTAATTCCCATGTCCTAAATATAATTTTTGGATATTCATGCACTTTATCCACTATGTAGTCCTTTTTGTCCACTATATAGTCAACTATATCTGTGGTTTGTGTAGTCTGCCGTAAGTAGTTCCTGCAAGTACTTTGTAACTATCTTTCGTCTCTTCCAAATCCAAAAATAGTCTTTCTGTTGTCCCTCTGCCCATTTATTTTCCGGGGGGCTGGATCTTAGCTACCTGTTCGTGTATATTAGCCTGAGAGTACACTTAGGACAGTTTACTAATAAAGGATATTAAGAGATTATGGCCTATTCATACAGTACAAACGTCAAATATGCAGTACGCTTTTGGAGTACAAGTGTATGAGGAAGTTTTGTATCTTAAATTTTACTTAGTTTTCACAGAACCGTTTATTAACGATAAAATATATCTCTGTTAAAGACTGCAATTGCACGTCTCATAATAGATCACTGATTCCAAATGATTTACAACCCTCTCAAAACTGACACTCGTCAGGTGCGCAATTAGACATTCAGCTAGGGGGGGGGGGAATTGCAAATATTCCGTGCTTAGTGCAAGAAAAGTTTTTGCCCCCCCCCCCTAAACATTTCTAGGGGGGGGGGGCAAGAAAAAAGTGTAATATATACTTAACCATGAGACACCATTTCAGGAAAGTTTATGGGGAAAATTTTTAAATTTGGCGAAATCTCAAACCTTAGTTTTTGAGGGGCTTTTTTCTGTTTGGTGAATTTGGTGTTTGAGAAATCTTAAATCTTTATTTTGGGGTAAAGTATTTTTAGATATTTTCGCTATCAGTTCTGCCACTTATTATGATATTGCTTTAATACTGTAGTACAACTATTAAAGTAATCCTACGTTCACCGTAAATATTGTGTGTTGTGTCATATTAAAAAAAATATGTTAAAATCATGATTTTTTAATGAAAGGCATTTCTTGTCAGTGTCTAATTACAATGTACATATTTGATTTATATATGGATAAATAGTGAATATATGTATATATATGTAAATTGTAAAAAAATTGCGCTTCGCACGATACGTATATTTCCGTTTTGAATTTACAGTTCAAATGTTGCCTCCACCCCCTGGGAGCGCCTAAGGGGGGGGGGCAAAAAAGATGTTGCTCCCTTCGCTTTATAGATTTATTTCTGTATACGCCCTTTATCACTCTATATATACTAAAACCTCGTTCGATTTTTTTTAATTAAATTGATATTAATTCATTAACTCTCTGACAATGTTAATTAATTAATATTGATATAAGTGATATAAGGTTCTGAAATAATGTCTAAGTTCTTTACGTAATCTAAGTCAGTGTAAAATAAAAAGCCGTTTTAAACAATGGAGTACACTCTATTCCAGGTAGTAGAATTAGCTGTAGTCCAGAACCGGTTCTACAAATAATGGCCGCACCTTTATTCCTATACGTTACTTGAGGAAGCTAGACTACCCCTAGCTAGGAACAAGTAGTGGGACAGTGTTTCAATATGGCCGAACAATGTTTTGAGCTTTGTGTAAACTTAAAATGTTTATTTCGCATTTATCTCTATTTTCGGTTGTTTTATCCTGAAAAGTGAACAATAGAATAGTTTTTAAAAGTGACAATCTTCAATGTTTACAATAAAAATATTAGTGATTAGGTTGGAAATTAAAATTTCTTGTTAGAAAGCTCTGATATATTTTAAACATGAATAGGTTTACAAACTAAATAACAAGATTACTAACTTCTAAAAATTTCGACGTTTAACAAAATCCACTTTTTACATTGGTTTTTATAGCCTTAAACAACAAATTCAATCTTACATTAAAACAATAACTTGTTGAAATTTAAATTGTAGATATTTAATTCCAACTTATTATACCGTTACTTTTAAATCATTTGTTTATCTATGATTCCTTCCCTTCCTTCCTGTACTCCTCGTACCTTTGCATATTCTTGTTTTCATCTCATTATTTTCTGTCATCTACTTTAATTACATAGCTTCTTTTCTTTTATTACCCTTCCTTCCTTCTATCCAAATACCTTCCTTCTATCCCCATCCTCTCCTTCTTTCCCCATCCATGCCTTCTATCCCCATCCCTTCCTTCTATCCCCATCCCTTCCTTCTATCCCCATCCCTTCCTTCTATCCCCACCCCTTCCTTCTATCCCCATCCCTTCCTTCCATCCCCATCCCTTCCTTCTATCCCCATCCCTTTCTTCTATCCCCACCCCTTCCTTCTATCCCCATCCCTTCCTTCCATCCCCATCCCTTCCTTCTATCCCCATCCCTT